>NW_020291310.1:532857-584431 GCF_003184745.1 Aspergillus uvarum CBS 121591 | reverse complement strand
CTCGTCCTGTCATATCAGGTCAATTGGGCTGCCAGTTTGTTCCATTTCCTCGCCCTCTGGGCTATCAACATACCATTTACTTCTTCCTGGCCATTACCAAACATCGCTTGAACAGTTCTGCTGTACTCTTCGTCACTAGCAGCGACATAAGGTCCGACGGACCCCCATCATCCCCTCGCGCCATCTACCGTGTGCTCCAGTCCCTCGCGCCACAAACAAAACCATTGCGCCTCCCACTTGACCCTTGCGACAACCCGCTTCGTTAGATCCTGTGCGACTTGAGAAGTAGAACGAATCTCTCCATTGCCCGCGGTGACTCCAGCCCATTCTTCACGGTAGAACGAGCCCTCGACAGCGCCTCCTCGTTCCCATCACCGGCCATTGACCCTCGAACTTGACCCATATTCCGAGCACCGTCAGTTTCCCGAGCGACAATGCCCTTCGGAATCAACCCGTTCAAAAACCACGACCACAGCGACTTCGCTGGGGTTGTGATCCCTCTCGATCAGGCCCCAATGCGCTCGAGACCCGACACCCAGACAACAAAACAAGTGGGCGGTACTGACGACAAGACTGATGAAAAAAGCCTTGACAGAGCTCCCTCCGAGGAAGCCGGGTTTGGATCCGTCCACAACTACGATCATATGACCATCGAAGCCCTCCGCGCTGAGATTGAGGCCGATCTGGTTGCCACCGGACAGGACTCCGTCTATGACCGTATGTTATATATCATCATCCGTCGCGCTAAGAAGTGGCTCCATAACAATCATCCTTCTTATCCGTGTCGATGATCCAAGAGCAAAGCTAAATCGTACATGCAGGCAAAGCAAAGGTCATCAACAGAGCCATCCAGGACATTGGCATGGGCCGGTATCAGTGGGAGCTTTTCGCTATGTGCGGCTTCGGCTGGCTTGCAGACAAGTAAGTAGAAGAACGCTTCCCTCTGCCAGTGATCGTGTTGCTAACGCCGAGCCGCTAGTCTCTGGTTACAGGTAAGAGACCAAAGATGGTAGCGTCCAATGTCTATCATACTAACGTCTCAAAGGGCATTGCTCTAACCCTAACACCGATTGCTGAGGAATTCGGAGTTTCCAGTACCCGGGTGCGGTTCACGACCTGTGCTCTATTCCTGGGTCTGTGCATTGGCGCTTCATTCTGGGGTATCGCTTCTGATATAGTTGGACGCCGTCTCGCCTTCAACACGACTCTTTTTCTGTGCAGTGTCTTTGGTGTTGCCGCTGGTGGCGGTCCGAACTGGATTGGGTATGTTATGGCTTTCATGTCCGAAGATAAACCATGACTAATGCTGATCATCCAGAACCTGTGCCCTGTATTCTTGCTTGGGCCTTGGTGTTGGTGGTAATCTACCCGTCGATGGAGCTTTATTCTTGGAATTTTTGCCCTTTGCTTCCGGAAACATGTTGACCATGCTGAGTGTCTGGTGGCCTGTCGGTCAACTGATCTCCAGTCTGCTCGCCTGGGCTTTAATTCCCAACTTCAGCTGCGACAGCGGTCTCCCTTCGTGCGGTGACGTCGCAAGTGGGGTCGCTTGCTGCAGCAAGCAGGACAACATGGGCTGGAGATACTTCGTCTTCACCATTGGTGGCTTGACCTTCCTCATGTTCATCTGCCGTTTCTTTCTCTTCCACCTTTACGAATCGCCCAAATTCCTGCTGGGCCGTGGTCGCCAGGCTGACGCCGTTGCTTCTGTCTACGGTATCGCTCACAAGAACAAGACCAAGACGTGGCTCACTGAGGAGATCTTGAACGAGATTGGCGGTTATCAACAGGAGGCTCAGAAGGAGAAGCTCAGCTCGACTGAGATCGTGAAGAGATATCTCTCCAAGTTCTCTTTCGACCACATTGCCCCGCTCTTTGCCACAAAGAAGCTTGCAATGAGCAGTACGTGCCAGCCATTCGCATATAGCTCGTTTTCTTGCTAACATATTGCCTCTAGCTATTCTGCTCTGGTTCTGCTGGACTACCATTGGAATGGGCTATCCCCTCTTCAATGCCTTCCTTCCCCAGTACCTGGCCAACAGCGGGAGTGATGGCTCCAGCTCCACCTACATCGCCTATCGGAACTACGCCATCACGTCCGTTGTCGGTGTCCCTGGTTCCATTCTAGCTTGCTACACCGTGGAGATCAAGTACGTTGGCCGCAAGGGCACGATGTGCATCGCGACTCTGATCACCGGTGTCCTGCTCTTCTGTTTCACTGCCTCCACCGACTCGAATGTTCAGCTCGTCTGCTCCTGTCTGGAGGCCTTCTTCCAGAACATCATGTACGGTGTTCTGTACGCGTACACCCCGGAGGTCTTCCCGGCCCCCAACCGCGGCACTGCCACGGGTATCTCGTCCTGTCTCAACCGGATCGCCGGTCTCTGTGCCCCCCTGGTGGCCATTTACGGCGGTTCCGCCAGCCCTGATGCTCCCATCTACGCATCGGGTGCATTGATCCTGGCTGCGTTCCTTGCCATGTGCCTGCTGCCCATTGAAACTATGGGCCGGCAAATCATGTAGAAAACTCACCCCGGAAAGGAAAACGGCGTCACGTCACCCGTGCCCTCTTCGTTGGGATCTTCATGTTCTCATTTTTATATCCATGTGTTTTTTTACGATGCAGCATTGATCTGACTCATGATTGATACCATTTTTGTACCATTCGTTTTTGTTTTTCTTTTTTTGGGCGAGGGTTTGTGATCCGTGCGCAAAGGTAAGGTACGGGTTCGCATGCATTGTTCAGATGATTTTTTTATCTTTCGTCTGTGATTATTATGTCCGATGGATGGAGCGAAGGCTCCGCTTATACATACGTTGGACTGGTGTATAGAACCATTATAGAGTACAGTACAGTAACCTCACCTAAAATGGTATTCTTACGTTACACAGCAACACCATCGGCCTATCACATCGCAAACCCTTACACGACTCGACCCTGATTTTGAATGACGTACGGAGTAATATCCAAATAAATTCATCTATCATACAATACACATGCCGATCATCAGGTCACTTCATTTACAGACCAAAACCGGGGAAATCCAAGTCAAGAAAAATTGACGGCCAACTCGGTACTAGTAATCTACGTACCAAAACGCACCTTCTACGCACAAAATTGGACAAAGAACAAGAAGAAGAGGTCGAAGACAGCAAAAAAAAAGAGGGGGGGGGGCGGAGGTTGGAAGGCAGGAAATAAAAGAAGAAAAGACACGGTGTAAGCCACAAAGTAAAAAAATCATTGTTTCTTCGCAGGTATATATGTTCATGGACGGATTGCATCAAGATATGACATGACATGATCCAGGTGGGGAAAAGTTTAAGTGAAGAAGGGGGCGGGAGATGTATATGATTCGACCATG
Organism: Aspergillus uvarum CBS 121591; assembly: GCF_003184745.1. Classification (NCBI taxonomy): domain Eukaryota; kingdom Fungi; phylum Ascomycota; class Eurotiomycetes; order Eurotiales; family Aspergillaceae; genus Aspergillus; species Aspergillus uvarum. Next base: position 581,069 of record NW_020291310.1, on the reverse strand, counting down.
CGAAGAGAGGAGTAGTGCAACCGACTGATTGGACAGTGGAAGAAGAGAAGGGCGCATATGTCCATCCGTAGTGTGAATCCGATTGGCAATTCCGACGGAGAAGGCAAAAAGGAAGAAATGATATGTGTAAAGTGTGGAGGAGAGAAGTGAAGAAGAAAGGTACCGTAGGTTGGAATGGAAATGGAAGGGAGAACTAGAAAAATATCAACGCAAAGAGGTAGAACACGCACAAGAAGTTTTATCATAAATGGAAAAGAAGAGAAGAATGGAAAAAAAAACACCCTGAGAAATGCGACCGATTGATTATAAACCACCCAGAGGAAATCAATCCCATTCACCAAGCCAGAGGAGAAACATTGTCACCGTATGCACTGAACTCATAAAAATAGGAATTCGTAGCCCGAAGGCTGTCTCGATTCGTTAAGGACGTGACCTGGGACCGTTGGAAAGAAAACTAAGCAACAGGCTGGTCCTGCTGGCGTCGACCGCGCTTCTCTAGGAGAGTAGCATTATCAAGGTTCAGCTCGAAGGGCTCCCGCGCGCCTCGGGCAATGCTCTGTCTTGCAGCGGCGGCCACCTTGGCACTGTGTTGCCCGTATCCTTGTTGCTGTCGGTGTTGATGGGCTTGTCGTGCTTGAGCGGCATGGCTGGGCGCACCACTCAAGTTCGTAGATCGCAGCTTCGCCTCCATGGCAGCAACATCACCGGCCTGCTGTGAAGACTTGGGGATCTTGGAAGGGGCAAAATCTTCGCGCTGGACGGGTTGATAGTTGACCTCATCCGGCTCATCGTAGTCTTCGTTCAGAGGGTTCAGCGCCGACCTGAAGTTCGTCGAGGGATTGGCCCCACGGTAACCTTGACGGAAGTTCTTGCGACGTTTGCCCTCCTCTTCTTGTCTGTGCACGGCATAACCAACATCGAACACCTCGCGCAAGTTGATCGCCCCGGGAGAACGGAAGTCCATAGGGCGTTCCATACCAGCCGATGGTTGGTCGCCCAAGCGGGCACTGATCGGAGCGAATGGCGCTTGGTCGGCCGCAAATGCATCCAAGGGCTGTCCCTGCTTACGGGTAGTAAGAGGCGTGGCAAGTGGAGGAGCGTCCGCAGCAGCTTCGGTAGCCTCATCGGTGCCACGGATCCAGGGATGGGCGAGGAACTGCTTGATGGTATAGCGCTTCTCCGGGTCCACCGTCAGAAGATGAGAGATCAGATCCTGGGCGGACTTGGAAATATCGTCCCACCAGGGCGATAGGAAGGTGTATTGACCACGAGCGACCTTTTCAGTCAGGATTTGGATGCTCTCGTCGTAGAACGGCGGAAAACCACAGAGGAGAGTGTAGAGAACGCAACCCAGAGCCCACATATCGACACTCTTGGAGTACCGCTCATCTTTAACGATCTCAGGGGCGGTGTATCCGACCGTTCCACATGGCGTCATGGTTTGGCTATCCCAGATAACCTTAGACAACCCAAAGTCGGCGATCTTAATCAAGCCGATACCACCAGCACCTTTACCAGGAATAAACTCGCCCTCGTCGACCTTGTCTTCGTCACCGGGCTGGCGAGGTCTGGGGTGCTTACTCGGGATGAAATCTGTGGGGTAGAAGAGAAGATTTTCGGGTTTAATATCGCTAAAACTTCAGTTAGTCTCTTGCGATCACACAACACAGGTTTCTCAATCTCGTACCGATGCACAACGCCGGATGTCTCGTGGAGATACTCAATTGCCTTGGCGACCTGCACAATAACATGGCGACTGAGCTCCTCACTGAAGTAGGTCAATCTCACGATTTGATGGAACAGCTCGCCACCGGGGCAGAGTTCGAGGATGATATAGTAGTATTGGCGCGACTCGGAGAAACTGATCAGCTTGACGATGTTGGGGTGATCGAGATTGCGCATGATCTGTACTTCTTTCAGGATGTTGGCACGCTATAGCAAGGTCAGTCACTCTGGTTCAGTCACACAATGGGTGCCAGCTATAGCCAACGACGCGAAGCGGAACGTTGCAGAGCAGGTGTGAGCGATAGACAGGGATGCCCGGTGAATGGATGATGTTATCTAGTGTTTGCGCACCTCCGTAGCTTTGGGTTTCTTTCTGATTCCCGGATGCAGATGAGCGGCAGTCTAGTAGAAAGACATTGGCCAAATGATTTAAAGACGACAGAGCACACAAGACAAAACCAAGAGAAAGCAATCGAGAGAGAAAAGCAGGAAGCGACTAGCACAAGAGTAAAGGAGATAGCTTGCGGTCCTACCTGGTTGCTGTTCATTTCAAACTTGCGCACCACCTTGATGGCGACTTCACTGAACTCGCCGGTGGTGTCCTTGGCGCGATAGACGTTGCTAAAGGCGCCATCCCCCATCTTCTCCATCAAGATCCAGCGCTCGAGACCCGGGTATTTAGGCATCTTGTTCCGACTACTCTTCTCTTCGGCAATGATCTGCTCGATCTCGAGTTCGCGAGCCCGCCTGGACTGTGATGAGTCGGAGTTCCGCTGAGAAGGCTGAGCGTTTCCGTTGCCTAATTTGCTGTCAATGGCGTCGAGGTTGCCGGCAGCGGCGGGATAGGAGCCCTGTGGTTGACGTTGTTGTTCGGCATGGATGGGCGAAACATTGGTGGTGGGCTCGGCATGCGGCGTCACCAGGCGGGCTTGCTTGCCATGACGTATGAAATTTTTGAGATTCTGTATGGTACTCATAGTGCTGAGTAAGGGGGGGGGGGGGGGTGGAAAATAAAATGAGATTAAAATGGGAACAGAGAGGGAAGGGGGGAGAAGGAAAGGTTCGGGGTAAGGTAAGGTAGCAGCAGCAGCAGCAGTGGCCGGAAACAAAAGGTGATGATGAAATAGGATTTGAAAAGAGACTGTTAACCAGGAATGGTGCGGCTGTCGTCCGGAAACTCTTTTCTGTCTAGGGTTTCCCTGTCATAAGCAATTTGTCCTCTGATTACGACCTGTTGTATTTGTGTTCAACAAGGTCTGAGTAATGTATGTTAGTTGTGTGATTGTGAAAGGGAGAAGAGGGACAGATGAGCAAGTGGTGGTGGTGGTGGTGATGATAATGATGACGATAGGGAAATGGGTCGGAGTCAAGAAGACATGAGATGCACACAGAGGATAGCAGGAGGGGATGACAGGTCCAAGTCGGTTGGAGATGGGATTGAAAAAAGGAAAAGAAAAACAGAGATTGAAGGGGAAAAAATGCAAGTGGGGAGGGGGAGATTTACCAGGTGATTAAATGCGCCGTGCAGAAGAAGAAAAAGGTGTGCGCAGATGACGGTGGTGGTGGTGCAGGAGGTGGAGGAGGTAGAGGTGGTGGTGATGATGATGGGGGGGGGGGGGGGGCTAGTGAAAATAGTAGGGGAAAGACCAAAAGAGGTATGAGATAATTTTAATTTAAGGCTGGGCTGATGGAAGGCAACACAGAAGGCGAGAGAAGAAGGCCGTCCAAAGCAGTTTCAGTACCTGAAAGCGGAATTCTAAACGTCTTGCAGCCTGAGAGAGGAGAAGGACGAAGGGAGATAGTGGGGAATGGGCCGATACAGTTTCAATAATGTCTTTTTGATTGTTGTTGTGGGAGAGACAGAATACGGAGTAGCAGGAAGAGGAAGCAGAAGAAGAAGATGAGGGAAAGGAGACAATGCGATAAAGATGAGGATGTAATAAAGTCTAATTCGATCCAGTGCTCCGTAAGCACAACGCCATGGCTTCTTTTTCTTGGTGAGGCAAAGAAGGTAGCAGCTGATGAGCTGAAGCAGAAAAAAAAAAGAGCAAGCCAATACGTACATCATCACTGAGAGGAGCAGCAGCAGCAGCAGCAGCAGCAGCAGCATAAACTGACAGTGACAAGAGACAGAGAGATAGATAGGAGGGAAACAGCGGACAGCGTCATCATCAGCAACCATCAATACCGTGGTCATACCTTGGTGATACACATCCATCTATACCCAATTCCCCCATTGATCCCCAACTTCCTGACCAAAATTACCGCCTGACCGAAAACCACAAACAAGATGACGTCGAGGGGGGGCAACACGGTGGCTGAGTCAGCAGCCCAGGGCGGATTTCCTAAGGCTGGTTGTTCTGTCCGAATGTCCTGTCGCTCGCTTCGTCTTTCCTCGGATCTTTCGTCTTCCTCCTCATTCATCCTCCCTCTCCCTCCTCCGCTAACGGGCAAGTGACGGAACCCAGCGTCATCTCTCGTCATTTTTCCTTTCCGATCGTCGCGACGGTTCATTTCTTTGATTGTGTGGTCCCAACAGAAATAAGATGTCATAGCTTCGCATCTCCGCAATCCTAGGTTAAACTACGAGTGTTCCTCACTATATCTGGGAACCCAGAGCCCCAGTCGTTGTCTAGATCTTGATCTGATCCACCATTCACACCCGAGAGAGATCCCGGAAACAAGAGATGGTACTCGATGGATGTCATGGTGGTGATAACGCATGGCGGCTGGAGATATGAGACTCACCCGAGTACTTAAGAGTTCCCCCGTCTTTCCTCCGTGTGTCTATCTTGTCTCTATCGAGAGTCGTGGGTCAAATCCCGGCCATCAATATCAGCGACCATTTAAGCTTCCCTTCGGTTGAAGCGAGGTTGGTGAGGATTGACCATGGGTTGCGCAGCGCCACTCCCGAGCGATGGCCGTGAGAGGATGTCATCGATGATGCAATGCCAGACACAGCGCCTGGTCCGTGGGAAAAGTAAGAGTATGCTCGGTAAACAACAATAAAGACCAATCGTGGGGAGGGGAGGGGAGGGTGATAACTATTCTGACAGCCAACTGTTTTTACAATTAGTACTCAGCATATGCATAGAAGCAGGAAGTAGGAATAGTAAGTAGTCGAGTTGGTGGTGCAGGAAATTGCCGTGATGCTGCAGGCTTGGTTGGTGGACGAATTCCCCCAACTTCTCCTCTTTCTTCCTCTTCTTCCTCTTTCTCTTCCACGATCATCTTCCCAACTGGCACACTTTTGTGTGTCTGCCCTTTTATAATACCTTCTATTTACTCTCCCCTGTCACTCCTCCCCTCTCCCCGAACACCTAGCCATACAGATGTATCCCTAAAGTTCAGTCATGTAGATCCTCTGGGTGTGACTGTCATTCTCCGCCTGCCCGCGCGTCGGATCCGCAACGTGGAATGTCCCTGCAACCTCGCTCATTTTGCCTCCTTCTCACTCGCTTTCCTCGGGTCTTTTCGTGCCAACAAGATCGCCTTGGGCGGGTCGTGCCTTGCCTGCTGTCCGTTCTTATCTACATACTCTATTTGTAGAGCCAGCTGGGACCAGATTTACCTGGCTGTGTATATGGGCTGGCCTAGAGTGGGTGTTGGACTTTGTAAGACGCGCATTGGAAGACAGTCTCACACACACACACACACACACACACACACACACACACACACACACAATACTTACACTACACATTCACCACACACTCACCCTTACGCTGCACCAGATCTCCCTTGCTGGTTAGCATTCACCGGGGTGGAAGAGGAGAACAAAGGGACCGGAGTTCTTCACCGTGGACTCTCTTCGGCTTTCTTCTTTTGTTCTCTTCTGTTTACAAGATTGTAGTTGTCCTCCAGCAGACCCAACCGAGACACAGCATCACCTCCCTCCCCCTCACCATTAATACGATATGCGACCTGCAGCAAGTTGATTTTGAATCCCCCTTCTTTTTATTAAAAAAAAAAAAGATAGAAACAAAAAAAGAAACCACCAGAACAAAACTCCATTCAAACCTGACCATTGCCTGCTTGTCACTTGGGCCAATCTGCCGGACCGTTGGGCCTCCTCACAATGCCCAGCCTGGCGAATGCTGGCACCTCTGTCGCCTCACCAGAACACTTGGATCCGCCCCAGTTGAGGGCCCACAAGTCTCTACGTCGCCGGCCAAATGTTCCCTTGAACTCTCCATCCGTCGCCCAAACAATAAAACCGGTGGGCCACAATGGCCTCCCGTCAGGGACAGCCTCTCTGCCACGAGCTCCCGTTCGTCCCTTAACGCCTCCCGCGGTCGCCTCAACTGGAGACTCGAACATCCACGGGGCGCATATCGCAACAACACCTTCTTTACTTTCGGTGAGCGATGCGATAACCCCGAGGCCATCGCATCCTCCCACACCCGAAACTACCCCTCCTCAAGTCGCTGCCTCGGCTCAGCGTCCGGCCCTCAAGCAACTCGCCCAGTCCTTCTCCTCGTCTCGGGCGGATTCCTTTCGCACTGCGCTGGAAATCATCTCAGATGCTGGAACTGAAACCCCATCTCGGTCAGCCCGGTCCTCCTCGTTTCTAACCAGACAGAGCGATTCGTCCGATCACAGCGACACGCGAAGCGGAGAAACAACACCGGTACCAAACCATACTTCTGATCGGATGCGTTCCGCGACACCAGAGATGTCTATCGCAGAGAGTCGGCAAGATGCGACACTAAATCCCCCAGCACCTGCTCCCCGTCATCAGGGATCTGCATCTAGCCGTACCGACCGCAACTCAGACACGGCGGAACACCCAATTTACATGGTCGAGTCGGATGCAGACAGCACGGACGTGCTTCCCGTCCGCGCGAAAAGCGAACGAAGGCAGGGGGCTGACTCGCACGAGCCTGTAGGTGGATTGTCAATCGAGCAGTTTCGCGAGCAAATCGGCTGGCCCCAGACGGAGCCTACTACAGCCGAGCCTGACGCCTCGCGAAGATTCTCCAATGTGTCCACGACGTCCACCGTTGAGGTTATGATTATTGACTCGCCGCGATCAACTCAACGTTCACTTCGTCACACTGAGAAGAGGAGCTCTCTCCGCTCAGTCAGCTCTCCCTTGACGAAATCGGAGCACACCTCACTGGTCTCTAATCCGGACTCGCAGCATCGCCTGGTTCATAAGAGCGCGCGCATTACAGAACATGATCGTCGAAGTGTTGCGTCGGAGATGTCTATTTCAGGGATTTCGGCAATGAGCTTTCTCCCACCGAATGTGGAAATAGTACCGGTGGTGGTGATCCCTGAGCGGCGGTCGTCCCTTAAGTCTTCGACTTCGACCAGCCGGAATACCTCCCAAAGTCGCTCCCGACGTTCGAGTCGACGAGCTCCGGTCGCCTCGGGCAGCCGCCCAGGCTCGCTGGAACCTCCGCGCCGCAAGGAGCGGACGCTGTCCGATGCGAGCACCAACGCGGACAAGCGGGCGCAATCTCGAGGCCGAAGCGATGGTCGACCAGTCATCCCACAGCGTAATTCGTCGCTGTCCGCACCAACCAGTCGCAATAATTCACGGACCACATCTCTCACCTCTGAGAGCCTACGAAATCACACGATGGCAATGGAGCAAGAGACGCGAAAGAAGCCAGCGCCACTTCCTCTGTCCCAACCCGAGGGGTCGTCCCACGGCCGGCCTGCGCACGATGTTCCAGAAGCCGCGAAAACGCAATCCATCATCATCGGCGTCGAAGACATGTCGCATCTCCGGCCGCCGTCCATGCCCTATACTCAAGTCTCCATCCCGTCTTCATCTCCCGGAGTGATCGAAATCAGTGAGGCGAGGACCATCGCCATTTTCCCGCATAACAACGAGTCATTATTGCTGGTAGAGCCACAATCACAACCTACCACGCGTGAACAGATTCCTGATATAGCATCCCAGAACAAGCCCCAAACGCCGGTCCCATCGACGCAGTTCGAGGTGGAGTCACCATTGAAGAATCCCCGCCAACCGCCCAAGCCACCGGTCTGCCACGTCTCGCCCCCGTCGCCCGTGCAAGACGCCAATCGCCAACTGGGAGCCGCCGTGAGTGAAGCCGATGCGAATGGACGTCCGGCCCGTCGGTTCGGGTCTATCCGGCGTCCGTGGATGGTACGTCCTCGGTCTGATTCATACAATTCTGCTCTCGGGTCTTTCTCACTGACGTCCGTGAAGAACCGCAAGGCGGACAACCCCGAGATCGACGGGCGCCTGCAGCCCTTCTGGCGACCGCGTCGCTTCTGGGACGACTCGGAGACCGACACGTCCTCCCCCAACGGGAGCCCTGTCGAAGACCGCCACCACGAGCCCGACACGGTGATCAAAAACTCGCTGGGGATGCCGCAGCAGCGGACGGTGCTGGAGGGGCCGCCCATCGCGCGCAACCCGGAGACCCGCCGACGGCTGGGCGGCCACCACCATGCTGCCAACCGCGGCACCCTGGTCGGCAGCAGCCAAGTGTTCACGCCGGAAGCCCTGTACTCGCAGACTTCGCTTCATCACCACCGGTTCCAGTCCCTGTCGTGGTGGCGGTTGCGACTGCGAGCCGGCAAGGTACGCAACCTCCGCAAACGCATGCGCCGGGTGTGGCAGCAGCACGGCGAACGTCGACGCGAGGCCAAGCGCGAGAAGCTGAAGCAGAGCATTGGGGATGCGGTGCTGGTCAATTCCAGCACGAGCCCGAGGCCATAGTCAGGGCTGGACTACCGTTAATCATGATCGACGACTGATGCCTTTTTGCTTAGAGGATTGGATATACAGCACATGCTTATGCTTTGCTTATGATTTGCTTATGTTTTTTTGTCTCATATTTACGATTGATGATTTTGATGATTGATGATACCATTTATGATGTTTTTGCCTGTTTATTTTTGTTCTTGATGCTGAAGCAAGCCCAGTTCGTCTCACCTCTATTCCATTCTGTTTCCAATATCCAAGCCAAGATACCACAAGATTAGCAATTACCAATGACCACAAAGAATAACCCCAAGTGCAGTAGTTCCTGAACCCTCCCTCTAAGTACAAGCCAGCCCAACTCAAGACAGTCAGTCATACATACAACTTGAGAAACAACCAAGTATCCTCGCCCACTCCCATCCCCTTCAACCCAAAGTCCCGAAATAACCACCTCATCTCACATCCCAGCTCACCGCAAATAGACAACCGAACCTCCGAACCCAACCCACATAAAACCAACATACAAACACATCCCCAGTTAAACCCCCAACTCCAGATCAAGATAACCGACGAAAATCACCGCAACCGCCCCCTAACAGCCAACCCCCCAAACTCCGCCTCCCTGACCCTCCGCCGCCGTTGCAACTCCTCGCTCTCCTCCACCCCCAGCCCCATCCCAGCATGCCCGCCCAACCCCTCCCCTCCCCGCTGTCCCTCCACCCCCGCTCTCGCAGCGTCAACCCCCCTGATCCGCTCCCAACACCCTGGATCCAGGAACGGCTGCGGCGCCGCCGCGAAGTTGAATTCCGTGTCGCGGGGCCGGATGCCGCTGGCCTGCTCTCTGGGCTCGGGGGTTGGGTCGGGGTTTGAGGATGCCGCCAGAAGGAGGGAAGGGGGACGGATGGTTGTGTTTGGGTTTATGGGGGGGTTCTGCTTTGGGGGGAAGAGCGGTCGTTTCTGGGGGATGAGGAGCGCGGAGGGAGCGGGGCGGGTGGTTTGGAATCTGGGCTTGGGTTGGGGAATTGGTTTGGAAGGGGATGGGGACATGATGGGTTCTTTTTCGAGGGGGGGTGGGTTTCGGTGTTTCTTAGGGAGTGGAGGAGTTGGTATGGGAGGAGATGTACAAACTTGCTGCCCCGGGGAGATATGTTAAGGACTTGGTGGAAGCGGGGGTGTGGTTGGTTATCGATGGCCTACGTTAAAAGGTTGCGACGTAGACACGTGATCTTATACTATGCAGGTAAGCTGGTCCAGAGACAAGGGCGTCCGAGGGAATTCAGATTCTAAATCATACTGGAAACTGGCATATCGTCCGATGATAATATATACAGCAACCCCTATTGCCCGGCAAATCAAGCACCGATGAATGCGTTCATCGTTGTAAAAACAGGTATCTCTTGATTCAATGAGCAGCAACAACGATCCCTGTCTCAGTGGACAACCTTGCCATCGTCATCCCGCTAATTATGGTACACATGAAAAGGAAAAGGTCATAAAATTGTAGCACCAACACCCATACACTAGGCCATCCCTTGCGACTCCATCCCGGATATCGTGGAATAGGAATATGGCAGGTCGACCAATCCATCCAGAAGCCAGTTCAGTGGATCGAAAACTTCATAGTTCGGCTCGATGAACCCGCTGGGCAATGCCCCAACTGCCCCGCTGGGCGGCACGCTGATGCCCGTCTGCGGGAGCAAAGGCGCAGGCGCCAGACTGGGATCCGCACCACCCACCCCGGGCGTCGCCGTCGAGGTGCGCGTCGGTCCGGTCGACGAGGCCGACGATTCGGCGTTGGAATCTGGGTTGGTCGGGTTTTTAAGGCACGCTGCGAGGCGGGTCAGCTCTGAGTCACTCGACGTCGAGTCCGTGAAACATACCTTCGATATTACGCCCCTTGGTCCGCGCATCTTCTCGCCACCGCCACACAGAGTCGAACAGGAGAGACATGCTCATCCGGCATCGTACCTTCAGCATTAGGGAGTCGTCGATCTCACTCCCGTCAGGCCCGAACTTGGGCGTCGGCGCATTTCCCAGTCGCCACATCTGCGCCAGAACTTCCGCCAGCCGCTCGGGGAGATCGTTGCTGGACACCGATACCCCCCGAATGGCCCAAATGGTCCGGTTGAAGAGGTTCTTGGCATAATCCATGTCAATATGGGCCGCAAAGAAGCTTTTGCAAAGTTTCAACAGCGTGCAACCTCCCGCAACCATCATCTGATACACGTAATAGGGGGTGTAGGAGAGCACGGGCCCAACTTCAGTCTCCAACGTCATTGCTGCCTCCAGGAAAGTAGTGGCGGCAACGTAGAGCGAGAGAAGGCGTTCTCGGTAATTTTTGGCCGTAGTGTCGTCGAAGAAAGCCGACAGGTGGAGATGGAGATTCGATGCACGCAGGAACAGATCAGTGATACCTGCATAGGTTAGAAGGTCTTCCATGCGACCAGATTTAGGGCCTTACAGTCTCTTTGCGGCTTAAGTTGGCTTTCCAACTCGTCGAAGTCCCGAGAAAGAAACGAGATCAACGCTGATCTCTCCTTATCACTGCAAAGCCCGACAGGGTCCCGGCGATTTTTATAAAGTGACCTGGTGATCTTGTCGCAGAACTTTTCGATCTCCAGTCGGGGTTTCATGTCATCCGGCAACTTGAAGTTGGGATCCATGGACTCGTTCGAAGACAGTGTCCAATCATATAGGGTTGATGGCGGTTGACCGTAGCCAGTAGCAACTCTGTGCGAGATCAATTAGCTTGACGGTTCATTCGACCCCCGTTGATGTTTCTTCAGCATACCTTTGCGCGACTATATTGCAAACCGCCCAGGTCCGGACCTTATCTCGAAGCTCTTCTTCGATGAGTTCCACCCGAAACTTGCTGAAATCCTGTGTGTGTGACGGCCGATGCAGACCAAGCTGCATGGCAACCTGCACCATCATTCCGCACAGCATGAATGTAGGATCCGTGGAGGTGCTGCTTGTAGGAAACGGCCAGGTGCATAGCAAGCACAATGCCTTCACTACATGGTAGCTCTGTGGGATGTCCGCCAGCGTACTCCATACCAGCCGTGTCACCGGGCCAGCCAAAGAGTTGAGGAGATGGGTGTCCGATTGGTACCGTCGGGCGCCAACACTGATGATTGTCCAGAAAAGTAGAGGCGATGCAGAATAGTATTCATCTGGCGACTGCTCCCGACTGAGGAACGGAAGAAACGGGTGATAGAATGTGAAAAAACTAGTCTCGTTAGACGTGCCGCAACAAGGGCCGACGGCGTACACTTACAGGTTGAACAGCTCTGTCACTCTCTCCGGAACCACAGCCACATCCTCAATCCTTTTGAAATGATGACTGCCATTTCGCATGTAGCCACTGCCATCGAAGCCCGATCGCAAGTCCAGCAGGGATGCGACAGCTTCGTGCGAACCCATGTACTGGTCAGTGGACATGGCTGACGGCGTGTGGTAGACACCAGCCGAGCCCACCTGGCTGGGAGTCTCTTGTTTCGGAGTTTGCACCGTGGGCAAGGATGTCGGGGTCTGCTGTGGCGTGCTCCCAGTTGCCTGCACAGTCGCGATCTGCTTCCGGAGCTCGATGATCTCACGCTCCATCTCGGCGTTGCGACTGCGCTTCCCGACACGTTTGAAATTGGATTCGATCTTGCAATCCAGTTTCAGGCGACGGCATCGGGAGCAGTCGCTCCACGGATCTTGGATAACATCGCATCGGAGCTACAAGGATAACAATCAACGTTAGCGGAAGCCCCGTTGGACGAGACAGGGCACGCGGCATACCTTCTGCTGGCGACACTCATTGCAAGCCCGCTTTACAGGCTGTCGCTTCTTCTCATCACGGGCGTCGAGGTCTTCCACCTCGTCGATGCTGGCGGCGGGCGAGCTGTCCAAGCCCGCGGCAGCAACAGTACGTTTCCTGACAGGTCCCCCGCCATCGGACCCGACAGCAGGTGAGACAGATGGATGGTCGGCACCTCCCATTACGGGGCTGGAGGCAGCCGAAGCATTCTTCCTTGCGCTTGGGTCCAGATTGTTGCCCTGCACACCCTTGCCTCCGATCTCGCTGGGCGATCCTTCGAGGGAATCCAGACTGGTTGCGTGCAAGGCTGATCAACGCTGGGACAGTATAAGAGGGAGTGGCGGAGAAAAAAAAGGCTAAAAAAAATAACAGGTCAAAAATCACAGATGCACTGGACAATAATAAAGACCACGTGCCAATATAGCAAACAGGGAGAACGAATTAGCGATGAGTCAAAAAAACTTTTACCCACCGGCTTACACCGTGTTTGCAGACCCTGAAATTAAGTGGTGGAGGAATCACACTCGGCGGCGGGGGTCCTGCGAGGAGAAGCTGTCCGATCTCGCTCTCTCACGTGCAGTCGGCGGTTGGCTGGTGGCACGTGACATGTGCATTGAACCAGTGATTAGTCACGGATAAGTCAGCCCAGACCCATCAACCGTCCACAGCCCCACAACCCAAACACTGGGCAGTCAGTCTGTGCTTCTCACCGCATGGATCATGATCGAGTACGTGCTAACTACTCAACTACTACTCAAGTACTACACTACACCATCTCAACTGTACTTCCTACACGGTGTACATACAATTGAAATCACATTACACAGTCTCTGGCATCAACTTCCTGAACGCCACGGGGTGTATAGGTGTCTAGTCCCCCGTCACAGACCATACCACAGACCACAGGCTGCCCCACGCACAGACTCCTTCCTACCACCTACCACCTACCACCATGCTAGAACCGGCGGTCGCCCGACAAATGTCCATTGGCTCTGCTTACTAGCGGATCATCTGAGGTCGCTCCCATCCCCAACGATACGCATTGATAGACACTGCCACCTGCGTTTTGTCTGGATTGTCTTTCAGTCGAGGTCAACCACAGTCTGTCGTATTCTGATCCCAGAAATGAAGCATCCATCACATCCGACTGCACTTCGTATTGTGAGGCTTACGCTTCGCCTCGATGTTCCACTTACTTGAACCACTGCCAGAAAGGCGAACCTAGGGTATCCTAGCGCCAATCAAGCCTTGCACTGCGGCACTGCCCTCTGTCATCCCCGAGGTTCGTCTAGAGACGGGGTTGACCCTTCTGCTCTAACGAGGTGCCCGACGCCGGCCTCTGCCACTGTCTTAGAACGTACCCAGTCACACCAAGCAGTTCAGGGTCTGCTCAGTGCTCACCCACAGTTCGGTCTCTCCCCGTACCTGTCAGACTACAGACAAAGAGTACTGTTCTTCCTTGTTGGGGAATCGGTGGTTGCCCCGCGTCATTGCCCCGGTGGCATTGCTAGCCGATCATTCTGTCTCCATTCCAATTATGTCAGACGTCCATCGAGCAACACTGACTTACAGATGACAACATAAAGGAAGATTGTTCCGCTACGGCATTAGTTCTGGATCCTGTCATTCACATTTCTATATCTCATACGTGGAATGCAGCCAAGTCCAATATAATCTATGTCTGCCAAGATGGCTAAAGAAACCAGGACTGTGGGAGATCAACCACCTGCATACAATCAGATCGACCAGTCGCAGTTGGCATTACCTCCCTTAGACCTTTCTCGGGACGCTGGTCCATCTCAATACACAACAGTCACATCTGACCAGTGTGCCGCTCACCTCAAGCTGCTCGCAGCACTGGCCGATTTGCGTGACAGCGTAGCCAGCACTCGCGGAATCTTCGGTATCCAAGATCCTGACCCAGAGCTATTCAATCCAGACTCCAAGGAGGCCAATGAAGCGTGGGCTCGAGTAAAGGAGAAGCGGTGGGCGGTTTATACCACTCGAGCAGTGGACCGATATGCAGCCTGGTGGACGTTGTGCGCTCCTGCTTCTCGCGCACAGCCCAAACTCAGTACCCTCAAGCATACCAGCTACGAGAAGATCACGACTTCTGACGAGCCAATGAAATGGTCTCAAGACGAAATGCCTCCTCTCGGTAAGTTGAGTTGCGGTGCATGCCTGGGACCGATCACTAATCATTCTAGACGTGCTGATGGTATGGCATGCGCATATGCTGAACCCACGTGCTTTTCTCGAGGACTGCATACGGCACGGGAAGATGAGCTTCTGGGCCAGTGGCCTGCCTTGGGAGGCTGTTAACGCTTGCATTGACAATGTGACCCTCGACTATGATGCAGGGCCGAAGGCAAAGGAGACATTTCTTCGCAAGACAAATTCCCCTTGGGACAATCTTGTGGATACGTCTGAGAAGTCGTTGAACTGCCCCTGCTGCGGAAAGCATACCTTTGTCCCTTGGACAGACGGGGGCATGCTTCTTACGCTAGATGACGCATTTGAGCGCTGGCATGGGTTCGCAGACAAGGATTTTCGCCATTCATGCCCTCACTGCTCCTATAACATCAATCACGAAAGTCTGAAGATTGCCAAATTTTGCGCAGACATCAACTTACTATTGCACAAAGACCACCCGATGCCAGGCACCTATTACAACCTTCGGGGAGTCCCGGAGCCGGTCAGCGATCCCAGACGACGAAGACAACAGTTCAATTTCCCCAACCGCTTTCTAGAGGTTGTTGGCCCCGACGTCCTCAATCATGCCTACCCCCGCTGGAATCGAGGCAAGAACCTGACCATGAAGACGGTCAACGATTACCTCGCTGCGAAAATGAAGCAGAAGGACGTCATGTACAAGGCCAACCCCGGCAGCATGCAACTCGCTCTCCACCCGGAGGAAAAGGTCGCGTACCGCCGCATGATGTCGCACTATTGGGACAACAGCTCGCCCTTGGCGCTCGATCTCGTCGGGGCCGTCATCCGCCAGGGCATCTTCATTCAGAAGATGGATTGCATCGACTGGCTGCACTCGCCGACCCTCACGGCCACCATGGACCGCCTGATCAAGAAGTACCACGTCTTCTTCCGGATCATGTCCCAGAACCCGCGGCGCATGGCCGTCCCGACCCTCGATGTTGACCTCGCCTGGCACACCCACCAGCTCGCGCCCGCCCGCTACTTTGCCTTCTCCACCCACCGCACGCGCGAGGACGGCGGCAGTAACAACCTCGCCATCCTCATCGACCACGACGACAAAGTCGACGAGACCAAGCTCTCCGACGGCTTCGAATGGGCCAGCAAGGCGTACAAGAAGCTCACCGACGGCGAGATCTACAGCGAATGCACCTGCTGGTACTGCGAGGCCGTCCGCGTCGCCGCCGACTCCCCCATCGCCATCCCGTTCTTCTCCTCCACCTCCCGCGCCCGCCAGGCGGCGGCCAAACTCCACGACCGCGACGACATCTCCTCCGATCCCGACAAGAACCCGCACATCTCCGCCCACAACGCCGTCCGTCCGCAGACCACCCCTAGCAACAACAATAACAACAACACTCGCGATCTCGATCCCCGCGAAGTCAAGTTCCTGAAACTCCGCCACGACTACGAGAAGGCGCGCCGCCGGGCCGAGAAGCGCAAGTCCAAGGATGAGAAGGCGGCCGCCAACAAGGACAAATCCGGGGGCGCGGCAGTGGACCCCGTCTATGGCTACTACCCTCTGTTGTGGGGCTATCCAGTCTTTGTGCCCTTCTATGCGCCGTATACGTGTGACCCCGGGGTGCATGCGGATGCGTACGTGGCGAATCCGAGCTGTATGAGTTTCGTGGAAGGAGTGCATGGGAACTGTGCGGCGGGGACGTGTGGAGGTGGGGTTGCGGCGGGCAGCTGTGGAGGGATGGGGGGGAATTGCTCCGGGGGCTGTGCTGGGGGCGGGTGCGGTGGTGTTGGGGGCTGTGGTGGTGGTGCAGGGGCTGGTTGCGGCGGCGGTGGTGGAGGTTGTGGAGGCGGAGGCGGAGGTGGAGGTTGTGGTGGAGGAGGCGGAGGCAGTTAAAACAGATGCTTGGTGTGGTGTTGATCCCATTGCTTTCGTCTGCTCTGAAATTTGTGCACGAAGATACTGATCAGTATCCAATTGGTCGCTTTTAACATCTTAAATTTAGCCAGTCAACATTTAGACATGTTTCGCAGATGCTGAAATAATGAGACATTTAGATACCAATCACACGAGACTGAGTCGAGCCCAGCCCTCCTGGTGCGTCTGACTATACAAGAAGCCAACTTCTTACCTGTAGCATATAGATAGTCCCAGACTCTAAAGCAAAGAAAATGACGCCATCGCTCTACAATCCCAAATATGTTCCTGTTCCTATCAATATACACTCCATATCTTCAAAAACCAATGATGCAACCCAGAAGAAAAACAAAATCGAAACAAAATCCGATGGAAAAAGAAAAAGAAAACCCAGCCCTGCTACATCACAATACACTTGCTTCGTCGTTTGCTCCTCTCGTAAATAGTTTGTTCATTCCACTCCTCTATGCGTCTCCGCCACAGGTCATGGGCGGCCGCTTGGGAGCTGGCGGACAGCGTGGGATCCGTCGAGGCCCGGTGGTGAAGGGGTTGAATGCTGCCCCCTGTCATCGGTAGAGGAAGCTCCTGGGGTTGCGGGCGGCGGTCGCCTGACTGGTGCGGATAGCCAGAGCGCACATGACTGTTTTGGAGAACCTCTGGAGCATTGTACTGCAGGGTCGATGGGACTTGGAGGTTGGGAGAGGAGAAGGAGTACTGGCGGGTGTTGCCGAGTTCCTGCGTGGCGGGAATGGTTCCCGGAACGTCGATCCGGGCATGCATGGTAGGCCGCTCGGGCGACTGATGGGGGTAGTTGGCCTGGGAATTTGATGGCGGTAGAGAAGGGTCGGTGGAGAGGAGCGGCACGGATCGGTCAGGCTGCGCTGGATAGTCGGTTATGCTCTCCAGTTGGAAGTGTATATGCTGCTCGACCGTTTCTGGAGACGGAGTGGCCAGCGGTGCGAGTCCATTCGCGTCCTCGAGAGTTTGCGGAGAGCCGGTGGCTGAACTTCTTCTCCTGCGCATGAATGTGCTTTGCCTGCGCGCTCGTTCAGAAGATACAGGTTCTCTGGTGCTGTTTCGCATTAGGCGAGAAGCAAGCCTCGAGCTCGCGATGCTGTTCAATCTGTGTAGTGACACCCGAGAGGACGATTCTTCGACCATGTTTTCTAGACGGCTAGTTTGCGAGCGCTGGACTTCGGCCAGAGGTTCGCCAACCCGGGTGATCGGCTCCGTCCTGGAGGGTAGCAGAGTCCTTCGCAAATGATCAGGAAGAGGTGCATCTGGCACGCGCGTATAGGGTGGAGGAGGCGGTACCCAGTTGTCAGCGTCACTTTCATGAGGTACCTGGAAGCTCTGCGAGGCTGGTCTCGGGTGGATGGGGAGCTGCGCATCGCGATGTGGAGGGTGATAACGTTCCCTCGTGTTAGCCGCAGCAGTCGCAGCGCGACGCAGTGTATCTCTAGACCGCGGTTGCCCATTGTCATACGGGGACTCGGGGATATGATACGCATCTCCATTCGAAGAACTGGAGAAGAAGGAGCTGTTGCGGCGAATGTTCGGCCGAGAAGCGTGAGACACCGAATGGGCCGACGGATATGACTCCCTGGCGAAAGCTCTTGCTCTCGGCGAAGTAGCGCTTGCACGGTGTATGCGAGTCCTCCTTCTTTCTAGTTCTACCTCGGTGTCCAGACTCGAGTCTGGCTCATAAAGCATTTTTGGTTCCGCGTCACCGATCTCAATGCTAATCTCGGTATAATTGCCATCGCTCGCTGAGCGTGCAAAGTCCAGCAGAAGGACTCGTCCACCATCCACCGGCACATCTTCTTCGCCAATGGTTGGGGGCCTAATGCCACCTGGTGCGACGGCCACCAAGCGGCGATTTTCTGTAGCGAAACCCGTACATTCCACCCAGTGGGCTGCAGTCATGCCCGGCATGTCACTGATTTTATGACCCTTAATGAGTACCTTCGGTTTGGTGATCGACCGCTGCAGTCGAGATGAGCAATCTTCACCAGATAGCGCGCCTTCATGTTCCCAGTGGTTCAGCTCCACATCGGACCCAGCTGGTGGTCGTGTGCTAGTCGCTACAGGAGCGATATCCAGACGATCGGGTATGCCGTACACCCACAGACCAGATTCCTCAAAGCCAGCCGCAACAAGCTCCCCCATATCATCAACAGTAGGTAGCATGGTGGGGGCAGATTCTCTGGCTCCATCATCGAACATGGGCGTCACAAAGTACGTTGTACCTGAGCTAGTATTATTGACCCCAAACGCCCGGAGTGAATTGATTTGTTCATCAAAACCCAAGATCCAGCTACCTTCGCCCTCGGAGTGGAGTGGGAGCATACATGCGCGACTGAAACCCGTGGTAACATCCGGAAAAAGGATTTGAGTAGTCCACATCCGTCTATGGACGTCTCTCAGGGAGAGTTCAGGCTCCGATTCAGCATAGAACGGTACTGTTATCGTGACCAAGCCACTATTTTGAGGATCGGCAGAAGTGCCAAGAAGCATGGCTCCATCAGAAGAGAAAGAGACAGAGTCAACACCAGAGCAGCGCACGGCTCGCCTTTCGGTGGCCAATACCCCCTCTCCGGTTGCATGTACCTCAATGCGATCATCGTACGCAATAGCAAGCACGCCTCCCGTAGGAGATAGTGCTAGCGTCCGAGGAACATCGTTCAAGGTTAGGTCTTGGACAAGTCTTGCTTCCTCATTACAAAGACTGTAAACATTGACGCGATGGCTAGAAGAAACCACGGCAAGCAGAGATCCGTCGTCAATGATTGCGGCATGCAGTGGACGCCTCCAGGTTTTGAGTTCATGCTTCACTGAAGCAGGGTTTGAGGCGACATCAAGGACAACAATTCTTGAGGAACTGATGCACAGAATTAGTTGGCCGTTGGGGGAAAAAGAGAACCGGAAAGCTTCGCCCTGCGGAAAAGCCGTTGACGAGCTCATCGAGGTCGATATCAGCTTGATTAGAGTCTTGCGGGGTCGCAAGAAGGTTTCAAAAGCATTCCGTCTGGTTTGAGTGTAGAACACTTGCTTGAGGCGTGACAGGTCGCATGGCTGTTGACATGGCTCCGCGATGGCTTTCTGGGTCAGGGAGAAAGATGGGCATTGGGCTAAATGATGAGAGTATAGCAGAGTCGAGTCGGAAATCCGCCTCCATTTGCGATTCAGTAAGGCAAGTGAGGCGAATGTGTTTGCATCCGCAACGAAAAGGATACTGTGTAACCCGTTAAGAACGAACCGCATATAGGTTAAGTTACCGCGCAGTGCGGGTGAGCCATATGGAGAAGCGAACATAAGCGCCTCCCAGCCGGCCAGCTAGAGGGTGAAGACAGTACTTACTGTTCAATGACTGTGCGAGGTAAACGGGCAAAGGGTAAGGAGCGATGCTCGCCTGCGAGCTCTTTCTCCGGCTTTATCATATCGCATTGCAGCTTGACCAAACATGTTGTCGGTGGTTGCTGCTCATCGTCTGGATGGGGCTCATCGGGACGCTCAGCCGCAGGTAATAGGACATCCTCATCCATGATCAACGATGTCCAGCCCATGGGTGTCTACATTTGCTAGACACAAATGCAGACACAATTACAGGATCAATTGCACCCATCCAGCATCATGGCGGAAAACGGATATAGGGGGAAGTTGGCAGGATCTCGACTGCAGGATTTGGCGCGTTGGGGTGGGTGGTGACTCTGGTGAGTGGAAAGCACGGGAAGCGCCAACTAGCGACCCCGGTGGCTGTGTCTCTCCAAACGTAGACCAATGTAGACCAATGCAACGGTGATCGTCTGGTCCGGTTTCAGTGGACCAAAAGTCAAACAGGGCTAAGCTAAGCTAAAGAGGCATAAGAAGAGACAGCAAGTCCATGCGCTGGCTGCATGGACTAGCAAATCAATAAGCTGGGTTGGACGCAGTGCTCGGAGAGTGGATGAGAAGTAAGTGAGGGAATCGCTGGAGGAGTCCGTTGCGCGTGCCAGGCGGGGAGACCTGGAACTGGAAGTGAAACGGGTGCCTGAAATAGGCCTGAGGCGGGCGCGGGGACCCTGTCCAGTCCCATCTGGGCCTAGCCCACCCGACATGAATACGGACTCCGATTTAGGAGCACGTGGTTGGTCTGATCCGCTGACTCAGCCCTTTCCCCCCCCACAACTTCACAGCAGCCGATAAGAACGAAGATTTTATCGGACTTGGAGAAAACGCAAGGGAATAATCATCCCGCGCTGGATGGACAGAATCTCCCCCTTCCAAAAGTGAACTCGTCGCTCATCGCAATGTCTGTTTGATCTTTGTATGCTGAGTGATCATGCAGTACTTGGCGCAGCTTCGCGACTAGCTTACCCCGGATCAATGCTTTCCTCTCCTACTCTCTCAGTCATTTAGCCGGGTACAGCGCTTGTCCCCGATCATCGGTGGCTGGCCTAGATCCGATCCTCCACCATACGCACGCTTCGCACTGTCGACGGTCCAGTCTCGCCCTCTAGCACGATTGCATGAATCGCAGTGTCCTCAATTGGCTTAGGATTGGTTGATGATCTTCACAAGAATTCCCGAGCAGGTCGCCCGTTTGCTGAAGGCTCATCATGTCGTCGACGACAGCTCCGAGTAGCTCCACCCAGAAGCTCGCCTCTCCGGGATTCAACGCCGGCGCCAGGCCATACAGGTCACATAAGGTTAGGGCATGTGATCTGTGCAGGAAGCGCAAGTCTCGGTGCACTGTGGATATACCCGGCCAGTCGTGTCTGCTGTGTCGCGTGCAGGGCGCCGATTGCCATTACCAGGAGGATTCCAGCCAGGATGCTCCACTCTCAGACGGCCATGACACCAAACGCTGGTCCGCAGATCCGGCGCAAGTGTCAAGCGTCGGCCAGAAGCGCAAGCGCAGCTCAGAAGTCGGCTCCCCGGCCAGTGGCAGCCGCCCACGGGCATCCAGTGTTCCCCAGACAGACTCAGTCGGTGGCCATCGAGGCAGCGAGTCCAGATTCGATGATCCTCACAATGAGTCTGTCCTCATTGTTGGGCCTGTGGTGGCTGACGACGCCCAAGTGATTGAAAAGTATATGCCCACCGAGCGGACGAGCAAGTCCGTAGAACCGAAGAACAATACGTATAATGTCTACTCGAGCGATCCAAGGAAACCGATTTTGTATACGACTGTTTCGAGACGAAGACAGGGAATGCGCGTTGGTATACCGCCAGGAGAGAATCAGAAAGAAATCCTGGAGCAGATCTTAGGACCTTTCAAGCACGACCTAGTTAGACTGTATGTCTCCGTCTGGGATCGAATCGGATCGGAATGGCCTACTAATCACCCAAAATAGGTTCATTGACAGGTTCAACGCTGCGTTCCCCATCTTCGATGGAGAAAGCTTCTGGGAGGCTTTTATCTCGGAGACTCCCGGTGACCCGCCAGCCTCTCTTTTGTGTCAGGTGTATTCGATGTCTCTGGTGTATTGGAAGCACACTCCCAAGCTGGCGTGTCATCCGAAACCAGATGTCCGTTACGCGGTCAACATGACAGTGGCCGCTCTACACGAGGAATTCTCCGCCCCTGGTCTGTCTACTATAAGCGCCGCTCTTATTGATTTGACCGGTCGCCCGATCTTCTCCATGACTGGAAATGCGATCAGTAGCGGCCGTATGGTCTCCCTCGCACACTGTCTTGGACTCAATCGCGACCCTAGTCATTGGAAACTGTCCCCGGCTGAAAAGAATCATCGCATGCGCCTATGGTGGGGTGTGGTCATCCACGATCGATGGTAAGTATCGTATCTACGCAACAAGAAAGGATTACTGACATGGTCTCAGGGGGAGCTTCGGTCACGGAGTACCGCCACAGATCGCGAAGAATCAGTACGACGTTCCTCTTCCGACAATCGACGTACTTATACCACCAGCATCTCGCACCCCTGAACGCGTCCGAGCCGCGCACTGCCATATCGCGCTGTGCCAATTGACGGAGATTCTGGGCGAGTTACTGCCCCTTGTCTACGGTCTTCAGCACCGATTCGCGCGCGAAACCACCAAGAAAGTAAGACAAATCCGGACGGACCTTGACGTCTGGGAGGACTCGCTGCCTGACTGGCTGAGGAACCCTCCACATACCTCTGAGGGACGCATCTCCGGAACAAGCAGTCTTCAACTAGCGTTCCTGGCCGTTAAGATGCTGGTGAGCCGGGTGGAATTGAACGTGAGCGACGCACCTGTTACAAGACGCCTCCTGCCAGCCAAGTTAACAAATCCACAGGAGGTCAACAACTCGGAGACCGAAAACCCGGAAGCCCGCCGGTATTTCCAGACTGAATGCCGGAAATCGGCGGAGGAGATAGTACAGTTCATCTCCTCCCTTCGTAAGGAGAATTTCCAAGAATTCTGGCTTCCATGTAAGCACCTCTCTCCCATCTCGTTTGTGTTTCCCTTAGAAACATTTTGGCAGTATCAAAAACTAACCGAAACCCCAACCGAACAGACAGCGCATTCCACCTCACCACGACGGCGACGCTCCTCGTCCGCTGCGCCCTCGAAACCACGGACAGCGAAGTCGCGCGGTCCTGCCTCACGAACGTCGAGACCTTCCGCGCCATCCTCCGCCGCGTCCGCGAGGACGAGGACTGGGACGTCGCCGACATGTGCCTGGACCACTGCGAACGGCTCCTTAGCCGCCTGGCGGCGCCCCCCGGCAGCAATGCCGGCGGCGGCGGCGGCGCCCACAACCCGGACCACACGACGTTCAGCCAGGTTATCGGCCTGGGCGGCGGCATAGTGGGCGGCGGCGGTGCGGGCGGCGCGTCCGACCACCCGGGCACAAGCCGTCTCGTCAACCCGGCGGCCATCTCGCTGCCCGAGACGCAGACCAACAACGACATCGTCGACGACATGATGTCCATCTCCGGGACATTTGGCACCATGGACGGCTTTCCCTTCGATATGACGGGCATCTGGGATGTGTCCGTCTTCCAGGATGTCAACCTATCGTAAAAGGCCGGCTTCCACCAAAACGAAAAGAATATCTTAACAAGCAACATAACCACAATATATAACCCCCCCCCCCTTCCATCCCATTTCTCATTGATTCTGTTTTTTCTTACCCCTTGTCTCTATAAGATCATGCTCCTTTTCAACGAGAGTATGGATACCATCCTCGACCACTTTCGGCTACTTGATCTTTTTCTTTACCTCTGTCTTTTCAACAAAAAAGTCTAAAGTGAGGGTGAAGGGGGAATGTGAATGTGAATGTGAATTTGGAGGTTGGGATGGGGTGGAAGGAGGGGAGAGGGGGAGGCTTTCTGTTTTTTTGTTTTTAGAATATACCCATCGAGGCAGTGCATGTTTGCTACTGCTGCTGCTGTGCTGCTTTTTTTTTCTTTTTTTTTTTTGTTTGTCTTTTTTTTTCTGCTTAGAGAGGAGAAGAATACTACATACCTTTTACAGCATGAAATCTCCTCTGCAGCGCTCGCTCTGTAATTGCCGAAATCTGGCTGTTGAGCAGACACATGGTCGTGCTGGTGGTGGTTGCCGAGAAATATACTTCAATTCAGTCCACCCCTTAGATTGCCATACAATAACAATTACCCTCCACACACCGTAATGTAGAAACCATGCATATGATTAGATTTAATTTCCAATTTATACATAACCCTCCCTCCTAGATGGACAACAACAGCGGACAGAAAAAAGTATGCTATTTTACAACCAACCCGTGATCAAATGATGGGTGCGGGACAGAAACCCCTGCTTCTAAGGAGAGAAAGCGAGAAAAAACACGAAAACCCCGGCCCCGAGAACAACAGTAACAACGGTGTACCCCAGGTATACGTAGATTATAAAAAGAAAAGGAAGACATGGCACGAAATAAAAAAAAAGAGGAGAGAGAGAGACAGAGAGAGGAAGTTCGTTTGTGGCGCTCGTAATATAGAACCCAAGCACCCGCTCTCATAAAGAGTGCTCTTGCAATCAAGAACACAAGCAAGTGACGATCGTTTTCACTCTTGCTTACTGCTTCTTGTCACCACCAGCACCGAACATGCCGGTCAGGGAGCCCTTCATCATGGCCATCTGTTCCTGACGAGCCTTCTCCTCCTCGGCGGCCATCTCGGCCAGCCACTTCTCGCCGTTTTCGCGGATCTCCTTCTCGATCATCTCGTAGTTCTTCTGGCCGCGCTCGCGGATCTGGTCCCAGAGCATCTTACCCTGGGCCAGGCCCTCCGCGGGGCTCTGCTCGCCGTCCAGAGTCCGGTTGGACTTCAGGCCCAGAGCCGAGGCGAAGCCGCCCAGACCGCTCCGGGGGCGGCGCTTCTGCTCCTCGGCGAGTTCCTGCTCGAAGCGCTCGCGCATGGCCTTCTCACGCTTGGCGAATTCGACGGGGATAGGCTGGCCCTCGAAGGACTTGAGAACGGGACGCACGTCCTCAACGCCCATACCGGCGAGGTATTCCAGGAAAGGGATCAAGGCGACCAGGGTCTTGTCCTTGGGGTCGCCGCGCCACTTGTCAAGGACGATGGCGTTCTCGGGCTGCAGGCGAGCGTGCTCCTCCTTGGTGTCAAGAAGGATGACCTTGGAGAGATCACGGTTCAGGTAAGACAGATCCTATGCAAGCCAAATTAGTGATGTGAATGGAAAACAGCCAGCTCTAGTCCATTGCGTCATACCTTGATGTATTCACCGTCCTTGTATCTGGTAGCCTCTCTGAACAGGGGCCAGCGGATGATGCGGTAGGGGTCGAGCTTACGGAGCACCTGGTCGGCCATCATGCTGGGCACGCTGGTGAACAGGACGAGCTCATAGTACTGGTTCAGATACCGGAGGAAGTAGTCGACACCGGGTCGCTTGGCCACACGCCAGCCATGTTCGCGGCTCCACTCGCTGTGCACCAGCAGGTCCTCCAGACTCAGCACCAGAGTGTAGGGCTGGCGCATGTTGGGGTCCTCGTCCGGCAGCAACTTGGGGAAGGCCGGGTCCTTGTAGTAGCTGGTGAGGTCACCGAGACGGGCCTTGGCGCGGTTATACCACAGTCCTAGTCCCCAGCCGGACGGAGTCTCGGGGTGAGCCTTCTCTTCCAACTCGTTCTCCCAGTTCCGGCCCAGGTAGGCCACTCCACCAGCACCGGCCAGCAAGAACAGCGCAGAGAACAGGTTGGCCATGCGGGCGCGCTTGCGGTCGAGGGAAGAAGTATAGTGGTCTTTGGATTTGTCGCCGCGACCCTCATCTTCGGCGTAGTCTTCGGCGCGGGAGGGATCCTCCGTAAGGTTCAGAGTGGTAGATGGGCGACCGGTCTGGCGAGCTTCCAACTCGGCCGCAAGGGTGGAGGGGATACCCTGGGTAAGGTCGGGGAGGGGCTGGCGAGGGAGTTCCTTTTCTTCGGGGGCGTGTGATTCAGGCTAGTACAGTCACACTGGTCAGCCGAATGGGCTTAGGTTTCAATAGGATGCGGCGCAACTCACGGAGGTCTGTTGAGAAAAGGCATTGCTCTGCGGGTCGGCCTTGGTATCAAATTCGGCCTGCTCTGCGGCATAATCTGCTTGCTTGTCTTCTTGCTTGGGAGCCGGAGCCTGAGAGGGCTGCTTGGACTGCGAGGCCTTGATGGAGTCGGGAAGGTTGTAGGAAGATTTCGGTTTGCTGTTCTTTGCATACCAGCGCGAGTGAGGGACTGTGACGGTCGAAGCACGGACAGTTGAAGCAAGGATATTAGGCCTCGTCAGAGGCAGTACGGCCCGGCTAAGCATTATGGATCGATGAAGGTAGTTTAAAAATGGACGGTGATAGACAGTTTACACATGCACTGCGAAGCACACAGCACACGGTCGGTAACAGAAAGACCAATGTGGGATGAGAAGAATGGCAGGATCAAGAATCGATGATGCACAGTGTCTGGTCAAGATTGGGAAAATCGGCAGAGGTCGGCGGCGGAGAAGACGGACGCTATAACTGACGAGTAACTCTCTCCTCTCCGTCACTGCAAAAAAGTTCAAAGCACGGACCTGCACTGCTCCGGGTGGCGACAGAGCCCTTCCATGCAGTTCATTTCCTCATATAAAATCCTCCGTCTACAGCCACTTCTTTCCTCTTCTTTTCTTTCTTTTTCTTCTTTAACCAAATGAAAGTTGCAACCCAGTCCACAAATTTGACCCTTCGTGCCAATTACATGCATGCCGGGTTGTATTAGCTGGGGAGACCAATGAAGTTCTGCTTCAATCCCACACCCAAGAGCCGCAGCAAAGGTCTCCTCTGCAGCTGCAGCCCCGTTAGTGGGATATAATCCTCTTGATTTTTGCCTCCTCGGCTAAGTAGTTGTTGTCAGCGATTCGATCCATTCGCATCCGCTTCCCATCCAGGGTCATGTCATCCTATGAATCCAGCCGTTGAATGTAGCGATGCGATGGATGACCGAAGCTTGCATTATCTCGGTTAAAAAAGATCTCATCTGCCTTTTTCTATTCTTCGTATCGTGCCGCATACGCATAAACTTTTTCCAGCCGCAAACCTTAGAGAAAACCAGACACGACCACATACATATATCATTTACAAGATGACCTCGTCCCTCTCCCGAGACCTGGAGAAACTGAACCTGGGCGGCGGTGCACCACCACCGCCGTCCAGCAAGGCCTCCAAGAACCTTCGCCCGCAGCGGAAGAAAGGCAAAGCGCCGATCGAGCCCTTCCGATTCTTCGACCTGCCCTCGGAGATCCGCCTGCGCGTGTACCACTACGTGCTCTTCACGCCGAAACGACGACGGACGCAGCGCGCGGCCGGCAGCGTGGGCGCCTCGTCGAAGAAGAACCCGCCGCTGGCGCCGGCGTCGCACCGGATCGCGCTCTTCCTGGCGTCGCGGCGCCTGCACGCCGAGGCGGCCGATTATTTCTACGCGACGCAGGTGTTCCGGCTCTTCCACCTGCAGGACTACTCGAAGATGCCGACGGTGCGGGCGATCGCGCCGCAGTACCGGCCCTCCATCGCCACCATCGAGCTGATCCTGGGCTCCAGCTGGACCGACCCCCCGACCGCGTGGCGCGTCACCCCGGCCCTGGGGCTGGAGGAGATGGTCCGCATCCGCACCCTGAAGGTCTTCCTCGAGGTCGACCCCTCGCACCCGGTCTTCGAGGGCTTCCGCATCTCCCGCGACTTCTACACCAACTTCTCCGGCAATATCCTGCACGAGGTCCTGGCCCGCCTGCCCAACCTCGAGTACGTCGAGTTCGACGGCTGGCCGTCTGTGCGGAAGAGCGGCGGCCTGATGAAACGCCTGCTGCACGAAGCGCGCGCGGCGCACAAGAAGATCGCCTGGGGCCCCGAGCGCGGGTGGACGGATTACGACGGCGAGGAGTTCGACGAGGACGCCTACGGGCTCAAGGCGCAGGAGGCCAAAGCGGAGGAGCACCGGGCACAGCAGCTCGTTCGCTTGAAGGCTATGATGCCTGCGGGCTTCATACCGGAGGCGCTGATGCCGGAGACGGCTACGGTCGTCGAATCATGACGAGAGACGATTTTATACATATACACACATGCATATATATTGTACGATATAAGCCGACTCGGACGAGGCGGATGGATGCTGTGGAATGTGCTCAACACATAGGGACATTCTTTGCTTCATAGATTAGATACATCTAGATTAGTTAGCGATTTCATGGTTTACGCCTGGTTTACGAATTGAAGTCATTCTGCAATGAGTTTCTTTCCCTGGCGTCCCCACGACTTCGATCGTCACTGTAACGTTAACATCATTCGTAGCTAGTAATTTCCAAAGCCCAGGACTTTATCGCCCGTCTCCGCACATGAAGCCTGTCCAGTAAGAAGGAGATCGCTTTTCACTCGTGGTATGCATTCAGACAGATATTATACGTTGTCAGAAGCTTTATACATGCTTAGAGCTCTTCGTCCACTTCCATACCAGCGCCATTCTGGGACTCGGTTCCATTGGATTGCCGTGCCACGGATGCCTCCTTATCGATCATCTGTCGGGAGACGGCGACGATGTTATCCTCGATCAACTGCTGACTGACGTCTTCGATGTCTGTGATACGGGGTTAATCCTAATCCAACAAGTCGGGAGTACAGTATATAGCTTACGCTTCTTCGGGTCGACCTTTCCAACATATCTCGTCTTGAGCTGGTCCTTACTCAACTCCGTCTCCTCCTTAACCCGCTTCTCATAGCCCTCAGCCAGGCTGACGAGCTGCTTCATGCGCTCGACGTTGTGCTCACCCTCGTCGTGGAAGTCCTTCATCTGCAGTGCCTCCGTCCAGACGTGCTTGTGCAAGTTCATCAGCATGTTCTCCTCCAGACCCGTCTTGCGGTAGTTGATCGCAATGCTATAGTAGTGTCTGTTGAGGCCGTGAATCAGGGCCTGAATGGAAGGCTTATTCAGGTGACCGAGGTTGGAGGTGGTCTGACGGGGCTCCTGGCCCATGACGACGGTCTGAGGTTGAATGAGACGGAAAGCATCGATGACGACCTTGCCCTTCACGGACTGGATGGGGTCAACGACAACGGCCACGGCACGGGGGGTAAGCTGCTCGAATGATTGTTGGGTGTTGATATCGACAGACGAAAGCCAACAGCCGAAACCAGGGTGGGAGTGGTACCAGCCAACGACGGTTTCGGGCCTATACACAACAGATTGTCAGTGAGGTTGAAGCCGGGAGCCGGTTCGAGCCTTGTCTTACCGTCCAGTTTGCCGCAGCATGTCCATCATTTTGGTCTGGAAGACAGGATCCACCGCCTCGACACTGACACCCGTACCGCTCTGGGGCATAGCAAAGACATCAACCACCCGGACCGTGTATTCATCAACGAATTCACCCAGCATGAGACCCATGACTTCCATGGGAACACCTGCCCGACCATGCCTTAACATCTTCAACAGAGCGAGCGACGAGATGTGAACGGTTTCGGAGTTATCGATGAGGTTGGGGGTATCCTAGATTAGATATATTTAGCCATCACTGTCAAAGTATCGCTGCAGCGGTGGTTGGCGATTCCGCAGCCTGGCGGAGGGCGGCATGATAGCCTTGGATAGAAACAGCAAGCAATCGGAGTTGAGGGACTTACGCCACCAGGAGCTCCTCCGCCCATGCCCATGCCCTGGGCAGCCTGCAGCATTCTATTGAGACGGTCCATGATTGATGAGGTGATGTGAGGTTGAGTAAGTTAGATGGCAAGACGACACCGGATGTCTTCCTGTGCGGAAGCTCCAACAGGACAGAGGAAACGGATGGATTGAACGGGGTTTGGAGCTGCAAAGAAGCGCGGAGTAAATCGCTTGAGATGACGGGGTCGTAATGAGATCTAAATGGTTCTAAGGAGGCAAGAGTGAGCAGCGGAGAGTTGACGGGAAGATGAGTGGTGAGCGGCGCAACTCAAGCGTGAAGCCATCGATCGAGCTTCCAAGAAGCCTGACGAAGGCGGTGGAGCAGCTCGGGGTTCCCGCCTTTGCGTCTCTCCTTCCCTTCCCTCTCTTGTCCCCGTTCCCCATCTTTAAGTTATCGTTCGCCCGCCTTATTGGGAATGCCTCTTTCTTGTTCCAATCCCGCGACCACAATCAATCTGCTAGGTTGATTGACGAGGGGATACCTTCTGTCACTCAGACTTGGCTTCTTGCCTTGGTCTGATTTCATTTCCTTCCTTTTTCATCTCATTCAGCTCCGTTGTGATCGGACCGAGAAAACACCGCGCAATCCATAGAACTCCCCAACTCATAAACTGCGTGAGGATTCGTCTCGTGTACCTACACGTTGACCTCCAACATGTCGACTTCCTTGCCTCCTTTGGACCCTATCACCAACGGGTCGGGGGACCGCGGTAAGAAGGTCGCCTACTTCTACGACTCAGACGTCGGAAACTATGCCTATGTGTCGGGTCACCCCATGAAGCCTCATCGCATAAGGATGACGCACAGTCTTGTCATGAACTATGGTCTCTACAAGAAGATGGAAATCTACGTGAGTCTAGCTGTTCATTGTCTGGTGGTTGGGGAGATGCTAACCGCAAGATCGCCACAGCGTGCGAAACCGGCCTCCAAGTACGAGATGACCCAGTTCCACACCGACGAATACATCGATTTCCTTTCCAAGGTGACTCCGGATAATATGGACTCCTTTGCCAAAGAACAGAGCAAATACAACGTCGGTGACGACTGCCCTGTCTTTGACGGGCTCTTTGAATTCTGCGGTATCAGCGCGGGAGGTAGTATGGAGGGTGCGGCACGGTTGAACAGGAACAAATGCGATATCGCGGTCAACTGGGCTGGTGGTCTTCACCACGCCAAGAAGAGCGAAGCTAGTGGCTTCTGTTACGTGAATGGTGAGCCAAAGAAAGAATCTTGGGCTTAATCTTGACGTTTACTGACTGGGTGGTAGATATTGTTCTTGGCATCCTGGAGCTGCTGCGTTTCAAGCAGCGAGTGCTGTATGTTGACATCGATGTTCATCATGGAGACGGTGTCGAGGAAGCGTTTTATACTACCGACCGCGTCATGACAGTCTCGTTCCACAAGTATGGTGAATATTTCCCGGGAACCGGTGAGCTCCGCGATATCGGCGTGGGCCAGGGCAAGCACTACGCTGTCAACTTCCCCCTTCGTGACGGTATCGACGATACTTCTTACAAGAGCATTTTCGAGCCTGTTATCAAGAGTGTGATGGAATGGTACCGGCCCGAAGCCGTGGTCCTGCAGTGCGGAGGTGACAGTCTCTCAGGTGATCGTCTGGGGTGCTTTAACCTGAGTATGCGCGGACACGCCAACTGCGTAAACTTTATCAAAAGCTTCAACCT
Organism: Aspergillus uvarum CBS 121591; assembly: GCF_003184745.1. NCBI lineage: Eukaryota > Fungi > Ascomycota > Eurotiomycetes > Eurotiales > Aspergillaceae > Aspergillus > Aspergillus uvarum. The sequence goes on along the minus strand of NW_020291310.1, from coordinate 549,980 downwards.
GCCCACTCTGATCCTTGGCGGTGGTGGTTACACGATGCGTAACGTTGCTCGAACCTGGGCGTTTGAGACCGGTATCCTTGTGGGAGACAACTTGACCGCGGAGCTTCCCTATAACGACTACTACGAGGTAAGATCGACAAAGCGAATCTTGATTAACCTGACTAACAAGTGCAGTACTTTGCTCCCGACTACGAACTGGATGTGCGGCCCTCTAACATGGACAATGCCAACACGAAAGAATACCTCGACAAAATCCGGACGCAAGTTGTGGAGAATCTTAAGCGCACCGCCTTTGCGCCTTCCGTGCAAATGACTGATGTACCGCGGGAGTCTCTTGTGGACGGCATGGACGACGAAGCGGATGCGATTCTGGATGATTTGGACGAAGATGAGAACAAGGACAAGCGCTACACGAAGCGACGCTTTGACCAGTACATCGAAAAGCCCGGCGAGCTTAGTGACAGTGAAGATGAGGATGAAAATGCGGCCAATGGTGTGCACCGCAAGCCCCAGTCGATGAAGCGCAGAAACCAGGTTAACTATCGGAATCTGGACGTTGCTGATTCGGGCCTGGAGAGCGGCATGGCCACCCCTGTCGACGCTTCCTCAATCCCCGACGATGACTTGGACCTGACCGCCGATACGAAGATGACGGAAGCTCCAGAGCCATTGACTGAGGCGCAGGCTTCGCCCGCGGCCGCTGACATGCCCGCCAGAGCTGAGGCGGCATCGGGTGCAGATGCTATGGAACTGGCACATGATAGACTCGGGGATCAAGCTGCTCCCTCAGCGCCCATCTCTCGCCAACCATCCCCCAAACCCCAGGATGAAGATACGACAATGGAAGATGCGGAAGATGAGGCGCCTAGGCCGGAACAGACTGAGAGCGCACCCGCCGCCGCCAAAGCAGAGAACAAGGGCGAGGAGAAGAAGCCTAGCGTAGAGACCTCTGCCCCTGAGACCACCGCACCTGAGGGCTCATCAGCGCCTGCCAAGAGCCAGTCACCCTCGACAGAGACGACCCAGCAACCCGAGACCACCGAGGTCGAAAACGCCAAGTCAGCGGCTGCGTCAGCCGAAGCCAGCGAACCGAAGGATAAGAGCCCCGAGGCTCCAAAGGGCGACTCGACTGTTCCTAAGGCCGAGTCGGAGACGAGTGACAGAGCTAAGGAGGTCACGAAGGCAACGCAGTCTGACGAGCCCACGAAGAGTGAGGACTAAGGGGGCTCCTGTAATCTCGGGGGTTGCTGGCGCAAGGGACGGGCAGTAATGGTGTTTCTGGTTGCGATCTTCTGCATGGGAATTAATTCCGACATATATCTCTGGTCTGATTTTTGCTTCTGTTTTTTTTTTCAACTCTTTCTTAGATGTATGTACTAGGCGAATGCATGATGATATAGGATGTTCATGTGTATTGGAAGTAACATACAGGTTGCTCGACGAGAGCCACCTATGTTGCCTATATTGCCCTTGTAAAAGTGGTAGAGACGAACGACAGCCCATGCGAACATGCAGAAAATAAGTGTCACAGACTGGCATTGATGGAGTCAACCACTCCGTCACCACCTTGCCATGTAGAGGGACAATCATAATTTACCTGTTTACTTGTTTTCTAACTGAGCTTTTAGTCTGATCTGTCTCTATCTACATCCTTGCCCTAGCTATAGTTGCACTACCACGTGATCTTATGAACGGAGTCACATGACCTCTAGTCAGCCTAGCAGACTAGCCCTAGGGCAATTTCAGCCTTGACCAATCAGACGCGCTCCGCCAAGATTTCGCCCACTGAATTTGCGCGCCCACTAAGCGAGGATTCGACCGACCGCCCCGACCGCCCACACGCCCGCCGTGCGACCCCCCGACGCCCGCCCGCTGAGAGAACGAAGCTCGAGTTCGACCTTGTTGTCGTTGTGTCCATCGCCCAATTCTCCATCTCTCCCGACAACCCCCGTGTTTAGAGATACACAGCAGCCAAGATGTCTCAGAGACCGTGAGTTCCACCGTCCCCGTTTTTGTTTCTGGGGGGTGAAATGAGGTATTGGAGGAGGAGAAGGGAAAGGGGAGGGAGGAAATTGCATCGCAAGAGGTGGAACTCTGAATGATCTGGGATACGGGATTTGGGGTGGCCGACAAGTTTTTCATCGCACCGTTCTCCATCGACTACTGGGATGTTGGCGCTTGAAAGGCTTTTTATTCCTTGTTGGTGATCAAAGGAAGAAAAGAGGATCGAGCAGTCAGACCGGAAACAAAAGAGCTGGGATACGAATCGAAAAGCGCCTTTCACTCGAACTCTCCAACGACAGGTGGGGGTTTCGGTGCTCGACTTTCCCTCTTGCCTGTCTCGAAAGATAGAATGAGGGTTGTCGACGAGACTCTACAACGATGATTTTTTCGATGTCCTTTTTTTTTTTACGACGGTTTCCGGCATCGGACAGGTCAACGCTATAGGGAATGGATCTCGAGGATGCAATTTCTCTCCTAGGGGTTGAGGAACAGAAGATGCAAGCTGGGGGTTATTCGATATAACCACTACAACGACTACATCGACAACAACCAAAGCTGACCATGTCCCTCCTTCTCACAGGCGTCCCTCCGGCAACAAGCTCAAGATGACCCTGGGTCTTCCTTGGTACGTGTGCATCGAATGCTCCCATTCCCGATGAAAATCGATCCATCCAGCATTGTTCTACACACCACATGAACGACCCCCGTTACCGAATCCAAACAACTTCAAAATCGATCAAAAACACTAACAGTCGCAAAAACAGTGGCGCCGTGATGAACTGCTGCGACAACTCCGGTGCCCGCAACCTTTACATCATCTCCGTCAAGGGTATCGGTGCTCGCCTGAACCGTCTCCCCGCTGCCGGTGTCGGAGACATGGTCATGGCCACCGTCAAGAAGGGAAAGCCTGAGCTCCGTAAGAAGGTCATGCCCGCCGTCGTCGTCCGCCAGAGCAAGCCTTGGCGCCGCGCTGATGGTATCTACCTCTACTTCGAGGACAACGCTGGTGTTGTAAGTTTACCTCCTGGCTCGCGCCAAATCCGGCCGATAGACTAATTTTGTGTCTGCTAGATCGTCAACGCCAAGGGTGAGATGAAGGGCTCTGCCATCACCGGTCCCGTCGGTAAGGAGGCCGCTGAGCTTTGGCCTGTACGTTAACTCTCCGCCCCCCCAAAACAATGATCAATTGCTAACAGTTGACCTCCTTCGCAGCGTATCGCCTCCAACTCCGGTGTTGTCATGTAAAAAAAGCCTTGAATTATATGCGGGTGTGTGACAAGGCGGATTTGGGGAACGATACCAAAGCTCGGAATCATGGGTGGGGGTGCCAATTCAAATATTTGACCTCGAATAAAATGAAAATGAATTCATAAAAAAGTTATACTCTCTCTTGCTGTAGGCACTTGCGTTGTAGTGATGTAGTTCATTTTCCAAAGACCCGTAATTATTGACCACGTATAATGCGGCATGTGAATGCATACGTCTTTGAGGGTTGAATGTCTTCAATGGTATATCATGATCTATGCTTGCTATACCTGATATCTAAGATTTATATAGATGTGTGTGTGTGTATCCACCTGCTGTAGATACAGTTTTATGTCTTGACCTTCTGCGGCCGACTTTTCCCACCATCTGTCCGTTCCTGGGACTTCTTCGACCGTCGCACGACCGCCAGAAGGCGTAGTGCTGCTACGACCACCACGACGCCGACAGTCACCAGATCCGTCACATGCACCGCCCACCAGATATGCTGCACCCCGGCCGCGCACATCTGGATCTCATACTCCCACTCCTGCTTGTCCGTGTCAAACCACACGGACAGCAAGCCCGCGTACCCGCCATACGCACCCATCATGGAGCGCATGGTGACCTCGCGGATGGAGGGCGTGGAGGGAGGAGTAGTGGTGGCCTCCTGCACGGAGGAGTAGCGTTTGGCGTCCCATTTCCAGTCCCTTTGCTCGGAGTCAGCAGCTGCTGCAGTAGCATCCTCAGTTTCGCGTTTGCCCTTGTCCTCACTCTCCTCCGCACCCTCACCCTCACCCTCACCCTCACCCTCACCCTCATTTTTCGAGTCCGAGTCCAACTCCCCATCCAACTCCCCATCCAACTCCCCATCCCTTCTCACAAAATGCAAAACATCGCACCCCTCATGATCATGCCCCGTCAACACCAACCCCTTCCTTCCCCACCCGCCGCCTTCCACCTCCCCGACCTCCCCACTCATCCCAAACACCCCCTCCAACACCCCATTCCCACTCACCCACTCACTCAAATGATTCTGCTCGCGTAACCCCCCGGCGAACCACCGCTTCTCCTTACCATCCTCGGCGTTATCATCCTCCTCGAAGAACTTAAAATGCGGCGCGTCCACGCAGACGCCCGCCCGCTTGTGCAGCGGGAGGTGCGTCAGCAGCAACGTAAACGTGGAGCGGTCGGTGACCGGCGCGAGACGGTCGGTGATGAGGGCGTTGAGGTAGTCGTAGGAGGCGGACTGGATGTCCGGGCTGTAGGCGGGGGTGTCTAGGGTGAGCGAGTTGAGGTTGATGATGTGGATTTGTGGGGGGTTGGGGTGGAGGGCTGTATTTGGGTGGGAGGCTGAGGCTGAGGTAGAGGCAGAAACAGAGGAGGCCGTGTTGAGCCAGAATTTCACGTCCCAGTTGACGGTTCCGAAGGTCTCTTCGAACCGGGCGATGCGCGAGGCGCTGGCGTCCCCTGCGTATCCGATGTCGTGGTTGCCGACGACGTTGAGGATGCGGTTCGTCCAAGGGGAGGAGTGGGTGGTTGGGTTGAGGGCGAAGTCGGTGTTGTTATTCTGGATCTTGTTGTTGTTTTGGTCTGATTTGGTGGTGTCATCGCTGTCGGTGGGGGGAGCTGAGACTGAAGGAATGAAAGAGTCCCCCCGCACACCACCTTGGAACACTCGCTCCCAGTATCGGTGGCCTCGGCGCTGGAATTCCTCGTCGCTGACCCATTGGCTGCCGATGAGATCGCCGAGGACCGTGACGTGGGTGGGCTGGGTCCACCAGTGGAGGGTGCGGTAGATGTGGGCGAGGTAGTAGTCGTTACCCAAGAGGTCGAGACGTTTGCGCACTGCTTTGAGGGTGCGGGGGAGATCGGTGTGGAGGAGGGAGTGGAGGGCGGTGGTGATGGCTTGTTGCGTGGCGGGGAGGTTGATCTTGAACGGGGTCGATGGGGGTGCGCGGGTGTTGATGTCGGGGTTGGGAATGGGTTTGAAGTCTGTCTTAGAAGCGTGGCTGGAGGTCGAATCCGACGTAGACTCAGTATCAATGGCCGAGCTCGTGTTGAGAGGAAGAGCTGGAGAGGTCAGGGCAGCCCGTATCTGCCCCCAGTGGTGTCGCAGACGCGCTGGCAGCTCATCCTCTGCCTTAGGTAGCGAGCTGTCGCCCTCTATCTGAGGATCTGCGAGGACGAGAAGACGGAATGGCGCTGCTGGTGCGGGCTCAGCGTCTATGGGTATATGCTGTCGCGCAGTGGCCAGAAAGGCATCCGAGAAAGAGTGCGAGTGATGATGCGGCAGAGGAAAGGCGCAGCCGTGGACGACGGGATACAGATATAGATACAGGCTGCTCGTCACGGCCAGCGGAACGAGCAGCACCAAAAGACGGCGAAGAAGGGATTGGAGGAACATTAAATTTGAGTAAAGGAGTGTGGTTAAAAGACAGAAGCATCAGGGACAGGCATTATTATTGAGGGCGTGAGGTTGTTGGAAAGTTGGTCGATGCGGCGGGAAGTCGATGGGCCTGCGCGTCTCGGCCCGCCGATCCTCACGCTATCGCCGTTATCAGTTGACTTTTTCTGTCTGGTACTGTGGTAAACGGTGATAGATTGTAAGTTGGATTTGTTAGGCTGTAGTGGAAATCTAGGTCCAACTACCGTTGCATTAAACATGCTTCTAATAAAGGCAGCATCTGAACCAAGCTTCGTAGACAATGCAGAACTTCAAAAAGGAGAAGCAACACAATAACTCATTCAATCCACTATCTAATCAAGCTATCGACTCATCATAAGTCTTCGCGGACCATTCCAAGTCCGCCTAGAAAGAAATTCCAATGGGTATATCACATCAACGCCAAGCGAGCTCGCCGTCATCACTACAAGAAGATATTAAAAAGAATGTGTGGGGGGAAATGAAAGAATGGAAGAATATAAATCCCATGCTGCATCACTGCGAGCTTTGAATCGAATCAGGAAGTAGAGACGCAGGACCAGTGTCAACTTCTAAAGGTTTCGACAGTTTGAGACCATCCTCATTGCCGTCGCTGCTGGCAGGCTCGCCGTCCAAATCGAGCCCCTTGATCATCAAGCCTCGTTCCTCGGGTGTTTCAAATGATTCAGCTGCTGTCTCTGCGTCGGTGGTCTCCGAAGATGCTTTCAAAGACGCATCTTCTTTCTCCGTCGCCTCGGGCGCCGCACCCTCTGATGCTCCAGCTGCCGCTCCTACCATCAATGCCGGAGGCCGCTGGTTCATCAACTGCGCCTCCTTCAGGCTGATGGTACGCTGCTTATTCGTTGTCTCCACTGGCAATTCCATGTCCCGCTCTATAGTCGCCTTCATCAACGCAGCCATCCAGCGTCGACCTTCCTGCACATTGTCGACCTGGAAATAGTGAACTGCCGGCTTAGTGAACTGCACTGTACGGGACGAGCCCGACTTGGGCGGTACCAGCTTGAAGAAGAACGGGCCCTCGCTGCCGGACTTGCTAGCTCGTGGTGCCTCGATGCTTGGAATGGGATCGGACGATGAGGTGCCGTCGGCCAATTGAACCGAAGGGGCTGGGGCGGTTGGGGACCCGGTAGAACCGGTGATTGTGGCATGCAGCGCGACCATAGGGTCGTGATCGGCGCGTAGCACGCGATGCGCAGTGATGTCAATCAATCCTCGTTCCTCTGTATCTTGTTCCGAATAATAATACGACAACCGGCGACCCCGCAGCACGAAGAGCCGTGGCTTCCAGGTGGTAATCAGGTTCGGAGACTTCTTTTTCATCCAGCCAACGTAGTCACACCCTGCCATCTGCTCTTGCGGAGACTTCTTCTCTAACCCACGCATGTAGGCACTGGTATCTTTCTTTGACTTGGGGCCAGTCTTGACGGACGGGCGGGAGCGGGGCCACAGACCTCCCTCGGTTGCCTTACCGGAGCCGTCCGTACTCAACCGTTCAGAACTCTTCGTGGTCGAAGGGGTCGTGGAACCAGTCCGGGGCGGAGCAGGATCTCGATCCCGAACCGGGGACGGCGGCGCAGCGGTTGTATCGACGTTCTTGCTCACCACATCCGACATAGCTCGGAGGCCTACGGCGCGACGGAATTTCGGGCCACCAATCTTAGTTGATTGCTGAGACGAACGGGGTGCATCGCTCTCCGACTTCCCACCGAACAGCGGACCGAACAGACTGGATCCTCCAGAACGGTCCTCGATCGCGGAAACGGGAGCCGATTGTGGTGTTCGACGATCTACCAGACGGGTACTGAGACTCCGAAGTCGTCCCTTCGGCGCAGGAGTTGTGTAAGACTTGTTAGGCGGAGCAATGGGCTGCGTGGCCTTTTCTCGAATCGAGTCCATGCTATTGATACGTGAATGTCGCTTCGCAACCCGAAGGGGCTCCCCGGGGACCGGTGAAATGCGCGCATCAGCACTCCCGGCGGCGGATTGCCGTTTCTGCAATAGTCGTCGTTGTTTGCGGGTGTCCCCCTCGGGGCCAGAAAAATAGCCGCGATCAAGGTCATTGGGCGTTGCAGCTGCCGTGTCTGAGCCATTCGACTGGGTTGGATGGTGGAAACCCGTATGGACGAACCCCGTCTCTAATGCTGGAGAAGTGCCCGTCGACGTCCCGGCCGATGTGCCCGGCCGCGTGGGAAGGCGTTGCTGGGGTCCCGTCGATAACGACCAAGCGCGGTCAAAGGAGCCGCGCTGTGTGGGTCCTGGTGAGCCATCGACGACTCCCGAGTAACCAGTCGTTGCATCGATAGACGAGTGTCGACGCGAATGATTGATTTCTCGCACGGACGCAGCAGACGGGCGACGCGAGTGATCCATAAATGAAGAGCCTTGCGACGGGATCGGCGATCCACTGCTGGTACTGGGAACGGTGTTGCTGACCAGTCGAGGATGGGGCGTGTTCGACGTGCGCAGAGTCGGGATGCGCGGTAGCAAAGGCGCCGTCTGCCCAGTTCGACTGCGCGTGCGCTCTGGGGAGCCAGGAACCGCCGCCAGCGAGCTGCGCGGCTGAGTTGGTGACACTGCCGGCGATGGCTGCTTGTGGCCAACTTTGACCTGGTCTTGGAAGGTGCGAATCTTGTGCCAGGTTTTCAAACGACGGCCCATGACCCCAAAATCAAACTCTTTCATAAAAAGAAAGTCCTGGTTCATATCGAGTAAAACTTCGCCACTAATCTCTTGCTCCTCGAAGATGTCACAGTGCTTGTCCTCAATGCCTAGTTGGCGCAGCTGCCGGGCCGTGTAGGCAGGAGACCAGCGTCGAACCTGGGCCTCCTGTGGCTGCCGCTCTTCCTCCTCATCGGTTTCATGACCATTGATGTAGGAGCGGCGGTGGTCGAGATGACTGCTATACTCGCTGGCGGAGTCGTTCAAGACGGAAGGCTCTCGGTCGGCCACACTATGCCGTGGCGTACTGAGATCAGTAATGTGTTCATCGATTACGCTAAGTGTCTCATTCATGACAGGGCTATCTTGGCCATTGCGATGTTGCCCCTCCAGTGCCTGACGGATTTCAAGGGACATCTTGGCAGCCGGCAAGGGGGAGGAGGCGGAACGTTGCTGTGGCTGCTGCTGTTGCGGGGGCGACCGCGGCACCTCGGGGGCACGTAGGTCGGAGATGCTGGTATGGCGCGAGACTTGAGGGGTGGATTCGCCGCTTCTGAGGAGCGGTTCGGCGTCAGGAGGAGTGCCATCGGTGTCTGTTGATTGTTCGGTCGTCGCTTGCGCCGTGCTCTCGGCAGGAGGGCGAGTGCAGATCTTTGGAGCGGCAGTGGTGTATACTGGATAATTGACTGTTAGTGTTCGATTGCTCAATGGTAGGTAGACAGAATTGAACTCTTAAACAACCTACCTCCAGGGAACAGACCCGTCGAACCGGTGGTCAAGTCCTTGCCTAGATACCAGCCATCTCCAAAGCCCTCATCCAACTCAACCAATTCGATCTTCTCACCGCGTCGCAAGGTCAGCTCGTCGGGGCCGCGGGCATCGAAATCATCTGCGCAGGTGAGCAAGGCCATCGAAAGCAAGGTAACAGAAACTGAAATAAATAAGAATGGAATTACTCACGGACAACGAGCAGGAGATCCCCGGGTATAACACCGCGGGGAGGAGCGGCGAGTGCCATTGGGGGGGGGGGGGGGGTAAAGTGGGAGGCGTAATGGCCGACAGAAGGGTGCGGGGAGGAGAAAGTGAGACTCAAGTGCCGGGCATGGGGCCGCCGCCCAGATCAAAGATGGTCTAGAATGAACGGAGGGATTGCGAGTGCGGGAAGAGGAAGTAAATAGTGACGGAAAGACGGAGAGAGACACAGCAGAAGATAGGTTTAGGTCCGGTAGGTACTAGTCGGTTGACACAGGGAAGGAGAGTTAAATTGGACTGAAAGAACCAGTCAGACAGAGAGAGGAGTCGATGATGCAGGATGATGGCAGTAGTGGGCAAAATGATGTCGATCAATTGGTCCTTGCCCAGGGGATTGCAGCTAAACAGAGGGGGTGGGTTTGCCGGAAGGAAATTGATAGATAAAGTAAATAGTAGGTAAGTAGGTAGGTAAGGGTAAGAGAGTGAAGCTGAGGAACGCAAAGAAGAGAAGAAGAAGAAAAGAAGAAGAGAGAGAATGCCCAAGAGGAGGAAGCAAGCAGAAGAAGCAAGAGAAGCAGAAAGCGAACAGTTTGAATTGGCAAGCGTCAAGACGGACGAACCACGAATCGGAGCGGGGAACGAATTCTGTGCTGGTCGGGCAGAATTAAGATTAATCTGGTTATAATTAGTACTGGGTATAGGATGAGTATATCTAGATGGGATGATACTACGAGTATCATAAGTCCCAAGTGGATGATGTTCACTGATTAGGCATGGGGGTAAATAAATATCAATTAAACTGTTGTTGATCGAAGGTGTGGAGAGAAAGAAGGAAGAAGGAAGAAGGAAGAAGCTCATACCTCCGAGTAGGTTAAGTTATCTCTACTCTAAACTTAGGTATGTAAATACCGTTGGAAGTATATACTTGCTTGCTTCTTCCCCCTTCCCTTCCCTTTCCTTTCCTCAATAACTGCATTCATGCATTCATTCATTCATTCAACAATCCATATTCTCTTAATAACCACCACCACCACCATTACTTTTTAGCATCAACTAAGTCTCCTCCTAGTCGTACAACTGGCTCACCTCCAATTGACAGGTCAAGACACTGCCCGAAACAAAGCCCTGCATTCGGGTAATGATGGATCGCATTCAGCCCATTGTGATTTGTGATGTATCCAAACCCAGCCTGGTCGGGGAATGTTCGGCCTTTATCATCTTTGCCTTACTCTTCTTGTATACACACATTATTATCTACGGAGTATGGAGTAGCCTGGTCAAGCTTGAGCGAACTATTATTCACTATTCTACTTACTACTGCAGTAGTTAGTTAGTTACTTAGTGTGGCACAGTCTGTCATTTCATATTTCATCTCGGCTAGTTGTGAATTACTCAATATCATTTTTTTTTAATTCCTATTCAATTTGGTTTCATCTTCACTCTAAGACAGTTTCTAGAGGGAGAATTCACATGTGGTCTTTGGCCTTCTTTTGTTTGCTTGCTTGGGATCGAAGGTGGTTGAGTCTTTCCCCTCCTTTTCTCTCTCTCGAGTTTACTTTTTAACCTTCCTTTTTCACCTTGCAGTCCTGCTTCTCTATATCGAGTGGAGACAAAGAAAAGGAATCCAAATTGATGTATCCTCCGTACTATGTGATCAGAGTCATACAACAACATCCAGGACTGCCAACAAAACATGCAACATGTCATCCGCAAATCAACCCGTGTTACAGTCGAGCAACTCCACCGCCCACATATTTCTAGGCGGCGCCCGACCAACCTGGATGAATGCCTCTCCGCCTGTTGCTGTTCCTGTTCCTGTTGCTTCACCATCCTTAAATGTTTTCCGCACCCGTCCACATCCAAATCCACTTCCACATCCGCAGCCACGTCCACGTCCACGTCCCCTTGGCCTGTCGATCCCTCCTCCTTCCGCCAGATCTCTCCCTCCGCCGCCTTCTCAATCGCAACCACTCCTTCCAACCCCACCACCACCTCCTCCTGCTCTTCCCACGACAATTCCTCCCTTCGCTGCTGATTATCCCACGTCCTCACGCCAGCTTCAACCTTGGCCGGGTCCGCTTCGGAATGTGGTTGCAGCGCCTGTTCCCTCGTCGCGCCCTACGCCCTCCATTGCCCTGTCCATGACGCCCCGTATCACACCTGGGACACCCAGTGAATCTCCAAGGCGTTTTAGGTCCAGCACTCGCGCATCGACCGCAGCATCGACCGCGGCAAGTGAACAAGCCAGTACTACACATGTCGTGGACCTTTCTTCGAGCTATCCACCTCAACTCAATGGGGATCCCTCGTACTTTCCCGCCAGCTTAAAGAAGCTGGATGATTTCGCCTCAAACCCTGTACGAAATGCCTCCGTATCCGTGACATTGGAAAACGCCCGTCTGCGTCTGCTCCACGATGCCCTATCATGTCGGGATTTCATTTATCTAGTGATTCATCAATTATACAGTCTAGGTTCCTATGCTCTTGCCGAACTGGCGCAGCTGCAGCGTTTCTCCGAAGACCAGTTCGCTGGGTTGAAGATACTAGGGCAGCTGCTGGCCGACAATGCACGTCTGTCGCCGCAGTTTCTTCTATGGGCCTCATGTTTTCCTGAGCCAATTGCCGATATGGTGCGCCTGCCGTGGTGGACGGCTGCTCTTTCCCAGGCCATGACTGCCTTGGCCATGCTTGGCCACCGCTGGAATGCATTTGAGGCGCGTATTCTTGAGCGAGGCCTACCACCTCTGATTGAGGAGCTGATTCAAAACTTCGCGTTGCGCTCTCATGTGCTGCATCATACCATTTTTTTGGCCTTGACGCGCCGTATCCCCGGCCCGAACAAGCGGGAAGAACGTCTATCCGAGATTTTTCGGCACGACGCTGCCCTGACAGAGGTCCGTCTGGCTGAGGCCAGGAGAAAATCTGTTCCACTTTCGCGCGCCCGCAAGGAGACCGATGCAATCCTAACGCTGTATCACGTCAATATGGGCTACCCTCCCCCCCACACACCGGCGTCCGTCTTTGCCCCTCAACCTGTGATTGCCTCAGCTTCCCCGCAGGCAGGTCGACCCATTCACTCGGCTCGCACGCCGGGAGTGTTATTACTGCCCACCCCACCTCTCGCCGACCATTCCCCACAATCCACACAGGCCTCCCCTGTTCCCGCTGCGCCGGCCCCGGTCTTGCATACTAATACACCTAGCCTGAAACCCACCACGGCTCACATGTCTGTCACTATTCCTTCTCCGAGCTTTGCTCCTGCTTCCACGGAGTCGCCGGTTCAAGGTCCAGGTCGTCCTCGTCGCCCGCCTCTACAGGCTGAAGCTGCTCAGCAAGCTATACTCACGATGCGTCGGACCTCGCGACCGGGGGCGCTTCCTCCAACACCAACACCAACTAAGCCTTCCAAGTCACCGTTGCTCCTCCCTGCGTCTGCAACGATAATGCCAGCCAACGCTCCGCCCTTACATCCTCTGCGTGATGCATTACATCAGGTCCATCTTCGAGAATCGGTGCACCAGCTAGTCAGAAGGGACTCTACAGGCCAATCTCAAGAGACAAAGCTGTTCCAGTATCTTGATTCGTTCGCACTCACGCCGACACCACTGGGTCGCTTCGAATGCCAGTTTCACTGGTCCTTCACCCTATCACAAGAGGCTGCGGACCGCCTTCCAGCTCCCTCGCAAATGAGTTCTGGCGAAGTTTCCCATCCTGTCCGTGTATTAATGGACGGTCAGCAGCTCTATCGGATGCGTTGTATATCTGTTTCGCCCGACACAAAACTCCCGATCGACGAATCTACTTGGAGTCGGGCCGAGTGCGCCTGGCCCAGCGTGATCTATATCTTCGTCAATGACACTGAACTTTTTGTACGTCGGAAATACCATCATCAGAAGGATGTACCTCTAGACATAACTCCTCATTTGCGAGTGGGTGAGAACAAAATCTCGTTGCACTTCATTCGCGATGCTGCCGAGCAGAAGGACAAACTTTACGCCGCCGCCGTGGAGATCGCTCAGATCGCCGCTCTCGAGCCTGTCATGGCTCTTGCACAGACTCTCGATGCGGATGACTCCTTACGCCAAATTCACCAGCGTCTTGAGCAGTCCTCCTCTAATGATAATGAAGACGATGACCTCCATGTGGTTAGTACCGACCTTGTTATCAATCTTGTCGACCCCTTTACTGCTCGCGTGTTCAAGCAACCCGTCCGTGGACAGCTTTGTCTTCACTCCGAGTGTTTCGACCACGAGACATTCATACAAACCCGGGCCGCCGTCTCCGGGCCGCGTGCCTTGCCCAACGACTGGCGCTGCCCGATCTGTCAGCGTGACGCTCGTCCACAGATGTTGGTACGCGATGAGTTTATGGTTGACGTGCACAACGAATTAGTGCGCACGAATCAACTCGACGACGCCCGCGCCATCCGGGTAACCCTCGATGGCTCCTGGACTGTGGTCACTGAAGCAGACCTTCCAGCCTTTAAACGCTCCTCCACCGGCCTGGACAGTCCTATCCCGAAAAGACCAAAGATGGCCCCACCTGAGACAAAGTTCCAGCCCATTCGGACAGCAAGCGCGAGCCCGGAAGTGATTGACCTTGATTAAGATTCTGGCGCATCGTTTGGGCTGCCGAGGTGATTCACTTGGTGGAAGAACTCAGTACGGCATCCATCTGAAGCTAATCTATGATTACGCCAGGTGGTGCCCAGATCTGGAAAGATACTGCTTTTCGTTCTTTCCTTCTTCCTTTCTTTTTCTGTTTCCCGTTTACTTCTCCCTCTCCTTACCCCCCAGCGTTCAAGCATAAAGAGCTCTTTCTTCACGATACCCCCAATACTTTTTACTCTATGTCTGTTTTGTATTTCTCGATGGGAATGGAGTTGGGATGCCGATTCCGTGAATATAGCGCTTTCTCTTTGGGCAGGTACAGACACAAATTTTAGCAAAAAGTCAGTTTCAACTGTTTTGGAATTCGTACCTTTTTGATAGATAGCATGCAACACACCCTGGCCATGCACCGTTTCACACCTGGATTCACAACTAGTGACCTAGGGGGTGAACTTAGGAACGTTATGCGAATTTTCTGCTTCCCCCCCAAAAAGCTATACTCCACATGATGAGTTAAGTTGGTACATTTGGTGCGATTAGAATGTGTATCCGAGTACAGTGTGAATACATAAAGTAACATATCATTATATTTCTTGGACCAGGCGGAATATGTATCCCCGTAAGGGTGTCCCAGTATGACGAAATGAAGTCGGCATCCACTTGAACAGCTGGTGGAATGAACGCTATTCATCATATCAAGTAGGGATTACGGCTGAGATCCGATTTTCGTCTCTCGATTTGTACAGTACTACCTACTATGCATTAGGTATTCTTCCACCCGCGCACTGCACTGAATGATAACGACCAGTTCTACTTCCACTGAATCCAACCCGCCGAAAAAAAACCAAGCCACGGCACACACGAATATTTAAAAGTGGTTAGGAAGTCCAACACGAAGAATGCATCAGGTATATATCATGTCATTACCAATAGAATTAAAACTTTGTGTGCCCCGTTTCCTGGAGCTCCAAATACCACCGCCCCCATCCTAGAACCGACCGTTTGTTTGTATCTTTCCCGCATCCACCCGGATATCCATCCCTCTTTTGACTTTTCGGGTCACTCTTGTTAAGTCCCCATCCTTATTATAAGCTATAAGATAAAGAAATGGTCTCGTCGGTAGATGTTAGGTGTGGTCTACTACTCCGTACTACTTCCTCACTCTCCTTGCATGACTGACGAGATTTTCAATCACGCCTTCAAACGCCTCTTTCTCGCTTACTAGCCCGTCCAGCCGTTTCAGCCAGTATTCCAGCACCGAACTCGCCCGCAGCGTTACCCATTCCAGTTCCTGGACGTGGCCCTTGAGTTCCCCGTCCGTCAGGCCGCCGAGCGCCGCGTCTGTGGTGGCGCAGAGGCGGCGGACGGCCGAGAGATCGAGCTCTGGTGGTGGGGAGGCTTCCCGTCTCCGACGGGCGGCGGTGCTGCGGGGCGTGCCGCCGGGGCTGCCGGCTGTACTTTGGATGCTGTTGCGGTTGGCGTTGGCGGCGAGGCTCTGGGAGCGGGAGTGGGAGCTTGCGTGGGTTGGGGTGGCGGTGCCGGGATTTCGGGAGGCGGTATTAGGCGTGGCGGTTGAGGAGGTGTTGGCGGAGATGGTGAGGGAGGGGAGGACGAGTTTCTTCTGTTTCGAGGCGGGGAGGATCTCGTCGAGGTCGACGGGGACACCGAGTGAGACGAGGAAGAGACGGCGTATGCGGGATTTTACCCAGTTCTGAGGCTGAAGAGGTGGGGGAGCAACGAGTTGGGACCAGAGGGAGAGGGAGCGTTCGGTGCTGAAGATGGCGGTGGCGTTGGGGATGGGTTCGGGTTTGGAAGATGGTAATGGCGATGTCGTGGAGGGGAAGAGTTGATCGAGAGGGTCGTCCAGCGCCGCGTAGAGGTCGGGAATTGTTCGGTAGGTGGTTAGATCGAGGAGGGTTGGCTGGAGGGAGTCGTTAGCAAGGAGGCTCCGGACGAAAAGATCTTTCCACATACAACAGAGGGCGGCGTGGGGGGTTGCGAGACTTCGACATCCACGGGGACCGCTGCGCTTGGCTCCTGGAAGCCGTCGTCAAAGTCCCCAAAGTCCGCGTCGTCGAAGTCTCCCATGTCGTCTTGCCCTTCGGTGAAATCATCGAAGTCGTCTGCACCACCCCCAGGCGTTTCTTCTTCCCCAAACTCTTCGCCCGTCACTGTTGATCTCCGGCGGGTGTGACTTCGATGGCTTGCAGGCGAGTCTGCATTGGTCAATCGTCCCTGAAATTTTATGCTGGTGGTTAACAGAAACCCGACTTACCTGGGGGCGCCGCGGTGACCGTTTCCGTTTGATCCGGCTGCGGGTCACTGGGTTTTGCCCGATGAGCATGTGGTTGTGATTCTTCGTTGTCATCTGATGATACTTGTGGCGATTGTTCTTCGTCGTTTGTAGGCGAGTTGACTTGAGACAGCAGCGTCTCGGGGACGGGTGTATCAGTAAGAATGGAAACGGATTCGGGGATGGGCGCAGCATCCGACTCTGATGCTTTCACGACAACGTCTGGTACCGCATCCGCTCTCCTTAGTTCGTAGGCCGGGGTACCAGGTATATCCCCGTGGCTCGGTTGATCCAGATCCACCTTTTCGACCACCGTCCGGGGAATCGGAGAACTGGGCGTCATCGGTCGTTGCTGCTGCCCGGATGTCGAAGTGCTCCTACTG
This sequence comes from Aspergillus uvarum CBS 121591, assembly GCF_003184745.1. NCBI lineage: Eukaryota > Fungi > Ascomycota > Eurotiomycetes > Eurotiales > Aspergillaceae > Aspergillus > Aspergillus uvarum. The sequence goes on along the minus strand of NW_020291310.1, from coordinate 533,372 downwards.
CGGGATCCATCAGGGACGACCTCAACTTGATCCGGAACAGCGTCTTGAGTTCGAATGTCATATGCCGCCGTGCCGGGGATTTCGCCATGTGCTGGATTCTCATCGACTCGTTCCACCCGTGTTAAGGGGATAGGGGATGCGCGCCCGGCGGAGGAGGAGGGGCGAGAAGGTGGGAGTTGAGGACCCTCGCTGGCATCAGAGAAATGCTCATCGTCGCTGTTGGCGGCTATCATGTCATATGAATTGTTAGGAGCTCCCGCGACCAGGGGCCAGTCCGAATTGCGAGGGTGGTGGGCTTCAAAAGAGGCTTACCGGAGTCCTGAGCACCGGAGTCTTCCAACTCCACGGTCTTCCTTGGAGGCTCCAAGTATGGACTGGATGGACGGGAAATCCGGTCCGACATTTGAGGAAGGGAGCTTTCAGGTATGATTCCAACTCCAACGATAGAGCATGTATTTCTAGATGCTGTCGTCCGTGTTGTAAGAGATTAGGAGGCAAAGAGGACTTGGGGGGGG